>NC_085877.1:2860312-3092812 GCF_034702125.1 Engraulis encrasicolus
AGGGGACGGGAGGGTAGGCTTCGCATGACGTCCCCTGTTCCCCCTTAATGGATTAGTTTTCCATGACTCAGTGGCCGTCGCACAGCCACCTGTCACTATTCACGACGAGCAGAGGACAGGGACTCAGACACGGCTGGAACACATCCAGGAAGTGGCACTTGTGTGTGTGAGGGCAAGAGAGGGGAGGGGTGAGGGGAGGGGATGGGATGGCCATGGGCCGGTCTGGCTTTGAGTGTGTGTGTGTGTGTGTGTGTGTGTGTGTGTGTGTGTGTGTGTGTGTGTGTGTGTGTGTGTGTGTGTGTGTGTGTGTGTGTGCCTGGTAAGACATGGTATGGTATGTGGCATTCATGTGAATGAGTAAAGCACAGGTTTTAGTTAAGCTATTTAGTAGGCCTATGTATTTGTGTAGCCTAAGTATGCTATTTAGTCTTGCAATGAAACCATAGGCCAAAAAATAAATCACCAATGAAATAATATGGCCTTGTCCTGCATAATAAGACAAGAGGGAGCCGTCATGCAGCTGTATGTCAGCCTATCTCTGTAATTTTAGATACTTTCAGTTTCCTATTTAGGCCTAGACTAGCAGTCAACTAAACAGCACCCAAACGTCCCCCTTGTGGTAACATCAGCGCTTATAATTATGACTTTCTATTTACACCACGCGGAGAGTTGACGTTTCAGAGGCCGAGGCATGCAAATGGTTGTGCTGCCTGCAGGCAAGCGCATGCACAGCACGAGAGAGAGAGAGAGAGAGAGAGAGAGAGAGAGAGAGAGAGAGAGAGAGAGAGAGAGAGAGAGAGAGAGCGCTGCGACTGCCTGTCTGCCTGCAGTAGCCGCTGGTTGGCTACAATGTTGCATGGCACAGAAGGAACGGCGCAAGAATTTCAGGGTTATCGGCGGACCCTTCTCCCGGCTCGTCAGGAGGTATGAGAAAATGCGAGCAGGCAACCTTATCAGCGGATAGCGGCGGAACGACTTTATTCACCGGGACCTCTAGGACGTGTCTTCGACGCCTTGCATGAATTCCCCGGCATACGACCGGACATTATGTATTTATGTAAGACATCAAATGCTCTCTGCACAGCCGTGACCTCATGGAAAAGACGGATTATTTCGAGTGATTGAGTTGAGGTACCCGGGGGGACGGAGCTAAAACACCGCCGCTGACTAACTACGCATGTCGGTCCGCTACTCGACTACCTCGTGTCTTTTAAAAGATACCTCAGGTCTTTTAAAAAACGTCTTCACGCGCGGACTAGTGCTGGAGGACAAACCAAGGAGGACAACGTTCAAAGACAGCACGTGAGCCCACTGCCTGTGTGTTCACTGGCCGGGTGAATTTATTGCCCTTTTATTGGATCACATGCAGTGCCGAAAACGGACAGGTTGAGACAGCGCCGTGGCAGAAAAGGGTAAAACCAAGAACGCAGACAGCCTTTCATCCTGAACGCTTTATAATCTAGCCTACCTCGTAATCCGGCGCTTGACCGAATTCCGTTTTTCCTCCTGCCAGTGCCTTGTTTTAGCGACAAGTTTGATAAATGAGCCCAGGACCTGCAACCTAGCCTATGCATGAAGGACCGTGAAGAATAGAAATTACAGTCGCTCCACGTCCCGCGGTCCGGCCGATTCACGAGCTTGTCCCACGCGACCTACTTTCATGGGGAGAATTGATGAGGCGAATAAAAGATCTGCAAGCGACTACTTCGGGACCACAGCTTTTCAGTGAGTAACCATCGACTGACTAGTACCAGCGCGCCAAGCTGAAATAAATTGACATTTCCTAATAATCCACGAAAGACTCACAGAAAAGGAATAAGACAAGTCGCTCTTATGCAAAGAGAAAAGGAGAAACGAGAAAACTGCCAACCAAAAACTGATAAAAGATTAACTGTGTTGCTGTTGCGCTGACATAACCTTTTGGACTAGTTCAAAGAGGCACCTAAAAAGGAACTCTATTCTCACGAGCCAGAAAAAGGCCGTTGACCTTCCCTTGTAGTGAACGTATTGCCTCTTTTCAGATACAGCTTTGCTGAAGGTTTTCCCCCCAAATCTCAGGGATTATTTTTGGATAGCCAATAGCCTGCACTGGCGGTTGCCTCAGAGACTGACATGACTGCTCTTTGCTGGAAACAAGCCTCAGGATTTAGGTGACAGGCATATTGGCGGTAGGCCTACTGATATGTCCAGAGCCAGCAACGAGCTCTGATGTGCTATTACAAGGTGAAAAGAACAGTCTCTGATGTACAGTACAATAGCAGTGAAGCAGTAACATGATTATTAGCCCCATATGACATTGGAGGTAACAAGAAGGCAATGGAAAGAAGTGGAGGAGCAGAGTCCTGAATCTTTCTTACACTGTCAACCCATGCAAGCGAACCTGAATCATTTGTGGGTGACTGAACTCCAAAGCTGAGCTGAAGGTGAACTGAATTGACTGGAATGAAATTGAATTCCATGAATCAAATTGGAATCCCCCACCAGGTTCTCTCATCCATTGCTCCAAAAGTTAACTTTTAATTGACTGGATTTAAGTGGAGAGAGAAAAAATAAAGTGAAACCCATCAACCATGTTCTCCCTGCCGTTGCTCCGCCACACGGACGTGCCGCCACGCGTCACCGAGAACTTCATCCTCTCGGGCTACCGCTTCCCCAACTACAGCCTGCGCCAGTGCCTGGCCTCGGCCTTCCGACCCACCAACGAGACGGGCAACTTCTGGACGCACTTCTTGCCCATCTTCATCTTCTTCTTCCACTTCCAGGAGGTGTTTGGCTGGGAGGGCGCTCCCGACCCCTCCGACCCCTTCTTCTACCCCTTCTGGAACTACCTGCTGGGGGTGTGCTGCCTCCTCCTGGCCAGCAGCTTGGCTCACCTGCTGAACTCCATGTCGCTCTGCATCCGGGAGATCTGCTTCTTCGTGGACTATGGCACCATCAGCGCGTACACGGTAGGCTCCTCTCTGGCCTACTACTACTACATCCATCCGCGAGCAGGGATCCCACCACTTGATGCTGGATTGCACAACACATCATCATCATCATCATCTTCTCCATCGTCATCGTCGTCGTGGTTACCTGAGTTCCAGGCGTTCTTCGACACCTTCTACATCCCGTCCTCGTGCCTGGTGGCCATCATCTGCGTGCTGGCCTGCTGCAACACGCGGCAGAACTGGCGCACCTACCGCTACGCCATCCGCACCCTGGTCTTCCTGCTGCCCTTCTTCGTCTCCTCCACGCCCGTCTTCTACCGGCTGCTCAGCCCCTCGCCCTACCCGTCCTCCTCCGCCTCCTCGGCGGCCGTCTCCGTCACCGCCCACTACTTCTACCGCCACTGCTTCTGGCTGGTGGTGTCGGCACTCTTCAACATCAGCAAGGTGCCCGAGCGCCTGTGCCCGGGCGCCTTCGACATCTGGGGCCACAGCCACCAGTGGTTCCACTGCTGCACCTTCCTGTCCATCCTGGACGAGCTGCACATGATCAAGGCGGAGTTGAGGGCGCTGTTCCTGCACCCCACGCTGGTGCTGCCCCCCGTCGTGCCCACGCGGCTGCCGGGTCCCGAGCTGCTCACCACCTACGGCATCATGGTGCTCCTGCAGGTGTGCATCGCCAGCATCATCGCCTGGTTTAGCAGGGGGGCCTACCTCATCTACGCCCCGCAGCAGAAACAGCTGAAGCAGCACTGAATTGAATAGAATGCAGAATAGAATGTAAGGGAATGTAGAATACAGATGGTATAATTCATAGAATATGATACAGAATATCTTCTAGATATTCTAGAAGATATTCTATTCTGTTCTATTCTATTCTGTTCTGTTCTATTCTATTCGATATTCTATATGAGCAGCTGAAACAGCATTGATTGCACAATAACATTCAGAGATGAACGTTTAAACGCAAGTACTGTAGTCCTAACTGTCAGATCCTCTTAACGATATCACTAGAGACTGAATTTTGTTTGCTTATGGACTGGTGTCGTTTTTAGATAGATACTGTTCTTCTCATTGCACAAATGAGGTTAATTTAACTTGTTATTTTTTAAATGATTCGTCCTTATCTGTTTCTGGCCAGTGATCTGTTTTGCTTGATCATGTCGTTCCCCCTTGAACTCTGAACTCTGCTGCGTTGACAGAAGGGACACTGACTGTGATGCGGGTGAAAGGTAATCTGCTTGGCTCTTCCTGTGGAGATTCTGTGGCATTTCTGCACAGTACAAAATGGAGTGTTAAATCAACACTTGCAGAGTTGATTTTCACATCTTCCAGAGTGTATTTGGTCCCACGGTACTCTCTACGTGTTGAATTAACACTGCATTTTTTCTACTGTGTGTGTGTTGGGCTCTTGAGGGATTTCAGGGTATTCTACAACAGGCCGAAACCTACAACTTTTACAACCTCGGGGTTACACATCACACACAGAGAGGATCAGGTGGAGTTGTTGCTGAAAGGAGGCTGTGTAAACTGATCTGATAACCAGGCTAGCCCCTGAGAGGACTGAAGTTGTTTTAAGATCTCTTCTTACCCTATCTCTCTGTGTTATTAGTCTTACTTTGTCATACTATGCTGTTATTCCTCTCTCTCTCTCTCTCTCTCTCTCTCTCTCTCTCTCTCTCTCTCTCTCTCATCTCTCTCTCTCGCTCTCTCTCTCTCGTATCTCTCTGTTCCTCTCACCCTATCCCTTACGCCCTTTCTCATGTCTCATTTCCCCTGTTTTCCCCCCTGAGCCATTTATACAGGAAGTTCAGGAGCCGCAAACAAGCTTCAATGGGCTGCTGAGCTTTCAGGTCAGGCCTGTGCTTTGATGGAGGAAATGGCTGGGGGGCCGGGCGGGTTGTTCTGGACGTGGAAATGCACTTTAAGTTCTGGAGCATTGTGCCTCCATTAGTCGTTTCTCCTTTAAGATCTCTGATGTGATGCGATGTGATGATGATGATGATGTTGTCTGGTCGCATAAATTATTCACAACGCTCAGCTCCTGGCAGCTGTCACGGAGAGAATGCTTATGTTGCTCCTGTTGTAAAGCGATGTTTTCACTTTATGATATCGATTCAATATCAAACATATGCATGTGTAGGTCCTTGAGTGAGTAACAGAAGCAGTTACACAGAGGTGCCTTTGAAGGCCACAGAGATAGTCCAAGCAAAAGGGAAAGGGTGTCTGTCTATCTGCCTGCTTGAAAATGCAACACAAAGGACCCACTTAAGAGCTGAAATGTGTTCTTGTGTGGCCTGCATTTTGATGATGGGGTTTTTCTTTTTTTCCTTGTTTTGCTTTTTTCCACAGTGATATCCAAGCCATACTTCGAACTTAACAAACATATCCATGTTACTTAAATCATTACTTAGTATTATAGTTTATATTACTAGGTAATATATCAAGCAATACAGCCCTGGTAGATATATCAGGCTTTTAAATAAGTTTTAGCTTTGCACTCAGTGAACTGGATGCTTTCAGGAAGTGGTGGTGTGAAGGAGGGAACCCCCTTGAGGGTGGGAGATGCTGACTCGCATTAAGGTTTTAGCCCAGCGCAGCACCACGGGGTGGGGGGGAAGCGAGCACCAAAACCACTTCCTGTGAACATTTGGTTTCTGTACAAACTACTGAGGCCTTTTTCTTATAGGGAAAGGTCTGCTTAATTATGGAGGAGTATACAGGGAGGGTTATTAGAGAAGAAGTGGCACTGTGAAGTTACACAGTTAGCTTTAATAGTGTTAATGAAACACTTTAAGAGTTGAATTTAACACCCATCCCCATAGTCCACTCTCTAAGTGTTGAATTAACACTGCAAACGCTATGGTGTGATGTTAGTCTCCCGGGTTCTGTTCCACTTTCCAACATCTTAGGACTCTTAAACAGTCACTGGACTCGGCATGTGTGTGTGGCAGTCTCAGTAACCCTGCACGGCATCCAGCTGGAAAGGAAATGACGTGCTTGAACCACCTAGTTTCATAAAGGAGGACAAGTTATGTAATGAGACAGAGCGCTGCTGTGTGTGCTCCACTCTACTCTGACGCAACACCTCAACCTGTGGCTGGAGTCTGTCAGTCGTTCATCTCTGAGGCCCACACATTTGTGGAGTTTCGGGGTCAGTCATTTGTGAGGTCCATACAAAGCAAGGGTGCGTTTCTCGAAACCATAGTTGATACTTTGTTAGCTACCTTTGCTGTTTTCGATGCAATTTCCCATTGGCAACTAGCCAAGTTTCTAGCTGGCTAACAACTATGCCTTCGGGAAATGCACGCCAAAACTGGTAACACACAGGCAAACGGACTGAGATGATGTGGCAGATTGTGGAAGGTTTGAGGAGCCCACACCACTGACTGACCTGGTCCTGTGCCACCTCTTCCATTACCGAGCTGATTGGCTCATTGACCTTTCACACACAGTATCTGTTGCCATGCATCCAATTTGCAGGGGAGGATTGAAGCATTATCTCTGAAGCATTATTGGGTCAAAGTCTGGCTTCCATACATTGGCTACTACACAGAGATTGATTTAGTCTGGACCACCGGTTCAGATTACAAGCAATTTGCTTTGTATGCAGATCTGCTTAACTGCTGGTGCTGATTTGCTAATGCCACTTATAGATGATGTGGAACATTACTTTGTCAATGAACATAAAGCATTGATTTAATTTGCAATGAACTATGTTGTGTTGACGGGATCCCAAATCCTACAAAGCCGCATTTACCTTTCTGTAGTACTTGTGGCAAAGGCTCCAATTCCTTTGATGGCTGTCAAAGTGTGATGTGGAGTGTTGGCTACAGCTTGGTGTGAAACGTCCGTCACAGCTCCTCTGTTAGTTTTGCACAGTGGCACGGACCTGCTAGTCTGTCTGTAGTCGTACTGAAACCTGTTAGTAACTAACAGTACAGTACGTCCATTGAAAAAGACAATGTCTGGTTATGTGCAGAGATTTGCACCTTGCAACCTGTGATGTATGGAACTGTGTGTTGTTTGTAAATGACGTGTTAGAGATTGTGTCTTTTTAGATTGAGTGTCATTGTATTGCACATTAATGTTCACCACTCGCCATAAATGTGTCCGTTTGACCACTGCATACACTTTCTTCATGTTATGACACAAGTTATGTTTGTAAACAACAGTTATGTGTTCTGGATTCACAAGCTACCGTCTTGTACCATAATTGTTCATGCCATTCACTACTTAGCCTGAGTATCTCCTTAGAAAAGTCAAAGCTTTATCGTCAATGTCTTAACATGTACTAAACATACAAAAGTATAGAAATTACTTTTTCACTGTCCCATGTGTAAAGATGGAACAATATCAAAAAGTTGGACAGCGAAATAACTGCCTAGCCCCACAGAATTATGTGACGTTATGGTATGGTATTTTAGCGTCAGAATTAATTCATTCAACAATTGGTGACTAAGCAGACCATGCTTTATCACTATAATTGACTAAGTTTTCTTCTGGGATGCTGCTTTAAGATCACATACATAGTCATGTCATAGTCATAGGCAATCCCCCATGTGTGGTTTGCTCCAGCTTTTTCTCATTCGTTAAGAATTTCAACTCCCCTTACATGAGTGTTAACACATGTCTCTGAAAATCTTAAAAAGATGTCTTGATGTTTTCTGTCGCAGCAACAATCAGATGTATTTTGAGATGTGTGTGAATCTGTGTCTACCATGTCATACTGTCAAAAGTCTCTTTGCTGGTAAGACTGATCTTCCAGGTGAAACAGAACTTTGCATGTTGCTGCCCAGACAGAGATAACTTATTGATGTTTAACCCCTACATTTGAACTTAAATGTAGAAGATTGATTTTATTATTAGAGGCTAATTCTTGCCCACCTTGATTCTATTTTTGTTAATGACAATTTGTAGATAAATAAAGAATTGAAATGATAGTAAACTATAGCTGTGGTGACTGTTTCTCATGTCTTCATGTAATGTGTGTGAGAGATGCTCTTTAGAGAGAAGTGAATGGCAAGTGAGTCACAGATGTATTCAAATGTGTGTCTCATTTGGTTGCATTCAAATGATGTGTCCATCGGGGGCCCAGATTGCCTATGCCGCTTGCCTGACACACATGTTTTCAAAGTAATGGGACACGTTTACTGATTTTGAACGTGTGTGTGTACGTGTGCGTGCGTACGTGTGTGTGTGTGTGTGTGTGTGTGTGCCTGTAAATGTCAGTTGCTGACCTGTAGCAACAGCTGGCTTCTGCATGAGCCCTTCTTCTCCACTGTCTCCTTTTCCTCATTCTTTCCTGGCCGTCCATGTACTGATGGCCAGGGCCCTATAGACTACATGTTGCTGTAGGCCCCCATGGAACACAATTTCTGTGACAAAATGACAAAAATGAATCAGGAATGACGGATCACATTTTGCCAACTGTGGAGAGTAGTAGTAACAACATTTAAAACTCTACTTGACACAGCAGGCTAATTTTTAAATACAGCATCTCGTCATAATTCGTGTGGCAGCAAGTCTTCTCAGCTCCATTGTAGGCTGACGGACACCTTAATTTCCCTCAGGATTAATACTGAAGTAGCCCCTTAATGCACGCCGTACCTCCAGTGGAACACTGTAGTAGTCATTGAAAAGTTAACTACCATAGTACTACTATACTATGACATAACACAGGGCCTTTAGTAATAGAGTACGACTTGCAAAATTAGGGCCCCCATGGTAAGTGGGGGCCCCTGTTACAGTACAGCCATAGCCTGTGCATTAATCCGGCCCTGTACAGACTGTACATCAACTTTTACTACCTGCTAATCTATTGTTTATTAAATTTCCCTTTTGCCATACTTTTTTCAGTTGTGTTTGTGTCTCAATTCGAGACAGCTTTATTGGCATGACAGTTATAATATATAGTTTTTGGGAATATTTTACACAATTCAACTGCATTTGCATTACCTTCGTCTGCTAGTTACTCATGCATCCTGAATGCACTATGTTTGTCTGTCTATCTGCTTGCTTGCCTCAATGGTTTTGCATTGCTTTGTCTATCTCTGTATGCATCTCTCTACTTACTGTACTGTGCCATCCCAGCGCTCGCTGTATGAACTAATCCTTCTTGTTCAAACAGCATGCAGACTGTACCTCACCTGAGGCTGGTATACAGTACATGGGACATTACATTTCTCTGCCTGCCTACTGCATGGTGTTTATTTGTATGTCTGCGAGCCTGTTTCAATGCCTGTGATGTCTGTCTTTGCTTTGTCTGTTTTTATGGAGGTAGGCAACTTACTGCACTCATCCCAGCTGACTTACAGTAAGTATTGATCTGTTTTGAGCAAACAGCATGCAGACTATATCTCACCTTAGAGAAGACAAGAAGATGCATGTTTGGACAAATAGGCTGTCAATACCTGCAAACAGGTAGTCGATCCATGTATTTATCTCAATAGTTGGACTTTTCTGGACTCTTTTGCAGAGCATATGCATTATACTTCTCTCTCGGCTTACTGTGAAAAGTGAAGTGAAAGCCCACCTGGGAAACTCCAACTTCCATTGTCATTGTGACACAGCACTCCACAGCACAGCAGTGTGCAGTGCACACAACAAAATTGTATTTATGCCTCACCCATGCAAGGGGGCAGCCTTAATGTCGGCCCAAGGGAGCAGTGCGGTACCATGCTCAGGGTACCACCTGGCAGGTCGGAAGTCGAACTGGCAACCGTTGAGCTACAAGTATGACGCCCTAACCGCTTACCAATGACTGACTGACAGTCAACACTGTCAGCTGTCGTGCTTGCTTGCGCGTGCGTGCGTGCGTGTGTATGTTTGTGTATGCCTCTCTGTCTCAATGCTTTTGCATTTGCTTTGTCTATCTCTGTATTTATCTACTTACTAAACCAGCGCTCACTTTCAGTATTAATCCATCTTGTGCAAACAGCATGCAGACTACACCTCACCTGAGACTGGTAAACAAGAGAATGCAGGTTTGGACAAAGCCATGTGGTGCTTGCACAACAGCAGGAGTGGGATGGGATGAGCAGCTGGAATGGAGGTGGAAGGCTATTACGAATGAATGAATGCAAGAGAGAGGGAGAAGAAAAAAGGATAGGTATTCTGTTTCTCTATTTCTCTCTCTCGGTCTCTCTCTCTCTCTCTCTCTCTCTCTCTCTCTCTCTCTCTCTCTCTCTCTCTCTCTCTCTCTCTCTCTCTCTCTCTCTCTCTCTCTCTCTCTCTCTCTCTCTCTCTCACTTAACCCCTTTTTCTGATAAAAGTAGTGTAGGCCTAACGAGTTACTACTAAAAAGTTGGTAACGAAACGCGTTGTCTGTGAACTTTTGCGATTGGAGAGGTAAATATGACTCCCTCTCTCGGGCGCATACGCGCAAATAGAGATCTATTAAGAGAGGTGTGTCGCGGTGTCCCCTCCTTCTCACAGTTGCACTAGTTTTGAAAACGTTGAGGAGCACTGTGAACCGTGTGTGCATTTAATGATAGGGCATATCAATGTCCGAGTGATCCGATTCCGAGACAAGTGCAGTTTGACACATTTTCCGAGCTCGCGCTATTGTACAGCTTGCGCGTCCTAAAACCACAGGACTGGTGCCGGGTGCCTTTCGCATGCAATTAGCCTAGCCACAGAAGACGCTCCTTTTGCTACGAATGCGTTTTTTTTTGTAGTCACGCTATGTCAACCGGCAAGCTTAGAAAAAAGTGCCTCTCACCGTTACGGAGATGTCACGTCTTCTCCCACCTACTTTGTCCTCTTTCGAATAGTGTCAACTCCCAATGTCAGCGCTTAGCCCCAATGTCTCCTGATTTGTTTGTATGGTAACAAGTAACGAACCCAGCACTACTGCTGACACTGCTAACAGGTTGGCAACTACGCTTTGGAGAAACAAGGATGCGATGCTACACGTGCATTTGTTGTTGTTTCATAGGCTACGCTTGTCACAGAGATTAATAGTCAAAACCCCGCGACAAATAAAAATAGTAGGCTGGTAGTAGTAGTAGAGTGCTATATTGTCATTTAAATACAGTGAGTATGACATATATCAGGTTTGGCAGAAGGGCGATGTGGCATTGATCTGGCTGTAGCCTACATAATACAGACAAAATGCCGTTACGCTGTATTGAAAATAAGCGTAACGGTCCAAAATAAGCGTCACGGTCCAAAATTATAGCGTAACGGGCCGTCACGCACTTTTGCGCTAGCTAGAACCCTGAGGTACGACTGACCATCCATTTTGTACTGTTCGTGATAACTATATTACATAAGAACAGTTGATGGTCAGTCTCTACACCAATATAGATGTATACAGGGAATAATTTGATGCATAGAGTTTAAATGCTGTGAAAAGAATTAACTGTACACTAGATCACATCATGGCATGTACAAATCACTCAAGAAAGGTAGATGCCTTTCTTTTATGCGGATTGTCTTGTTGGCCAGTCTCTATACATCAAATTGAAACAAGAGATAAATGAATTCTGGATGGATTGTGTTACACTGTCAACACAATTAAGTGCATACAGTTCACTAATCTTTTCACATCAAGATAATTATGACTAAATCATCAAATGAAGAGGTGCCCCTTTCCTCTGGATGCATCCATACATTTGTGTGGATTGGCATAATGATGTTGTATAATGTAACACATTTGCTGGCCAGTACGCCACATTGAGTCATGAGTGAGGCATTTATAAAACATGAATTATCAAGAGGCATGTCTCCCATACCATTTGTGCTAACTGGATTGCAAAATAACTGTTGTGGTTTGCCAGTCCTAAAGACCTAATTCTGGGCCCCAGCTCTCCCTGGGGCCCAGGGACAACTGACCCGTTTGTCCCTCCTACAGCACTGAACTGCAAACGCTAACCTCAGATCACGATCACATCTGTTGTAAATGAACCATCAAATGAAGACACATCGGGTCTGCTGATTGTAACAATGTTGGATAACGGAGAAAAAAAACTGCTGGCCAATCTCTGCACCAAATGGAAGTGAAATCAGGAATACATTGATGCAAAATAGATTGTGTCACTGTCCAAACAATTAACTGCATACAGTACACTAGCCGTGAGACCACCAAAAGAATCACCAAAGGAATATGGAGTCAGTGCTGGTTGTCATAACGATGTTGAATAACTAAAACAGTTGTAGGTCCATCTCAGCACCAAATTGAGCCATGCTGTTTAAATTAAGATTCATCCCATCTGTGCTGAGTGTGTCCAGGGCCGCTGATAGCTTTAGCCAGGCCCAAGACAAAGTCATCTGAAAGGGTCCCCGAACCCAATCCATTCAATTTAATGAGGACCCAATTATGCCCCACCCCCCCATCTCCCTGGGCCCGGGACAGTTGACCCCTTTGTCCCCTCCTTCTTGACTTCCCTGATTGTGATAACCACGTTGAATAAGCAAGCAAGCTATTAGGTTCTGCACCTCGTAGTGGACTAAGTTCAGACTTCAGCTTTCAAACTAGTAGTGGCATCAGTACACCACATGGTGGCAGTGTTGGAACACAAAACATCATTTGACATGGATATAATATGACAGTATCTCAGTCCGAGCCTGGGAAAGAAACTCCATTTTATTCCACTTCCATTTTCTTACAATTTTACTTTAAGCTCCATCATAACTTATAAACGTCAAAGCGACCCAACAGTTACAAATCATTATCTTAAAATGTATAAAAATACAATAGTAAAATGACAGGAGTTGTATAGGCTACATTTTATGACATACTCAGAAATGGATGTCAATCTTATATTTTACCAATGTGGTGCTTATTCCACTTGCACAAATAAGTGAGGTGCTCAAACAGGGTACACCAAGAGTATAGTGATGATAGGTGCACTTCTTTACACTCTTTGGTTTTTACACTTTCATTCTTTGACAAGAAACACCCAGTTCCATAGATGTACACATGCTTGCTGTCAACCCAGGCTCACCAGCCACCTGCCCCGGCTTTCCCTGATTGCCCCGGTTTTTAATGGTCCGTTCCGGAAAAAGATACTTTCCTGGACACTGATTGAAGGATGCCATTGCATACAAGCAAAAAAGGTTGATTGAGTTTGAAATCAGGGGCGATTCTAGACCAAAATTACCAAGGGGGCCAAGGTGGGACCATTATTTTTTCAGGGGGGCACACAAATTGCTAAAAGAGATACATTTTTATTGTTTTGAATATATAATATACAAAAAATGTATATCATGTTGCGGTCATTGGCAGTTCAGCACAGGGGCCACAACAGGGGCTAGGAGGAAATCTACAGGGGCCCTGGCCCACCCTGGCCCCTGTCTAGAACCGCCCATGTTTGAAATGTCCAGGTTTTGATCAAACAGAGGTGGCAACCCTAGCCCGGCCTGGCATCCTCCAATCAGCACTGTGCCTTGGCGTAGGTGGCCAGGGCCTTGGCGTGCACCGGCTTGTAGAGGAGCACGAAGCTGGAGGGCCGCAGGATGCCCTGGCCTTCAGCATCCACCTCCCCCATGATCACGTAGTTCACTCCTGACAATCAAGAAGTGGAGTTTGGATTAGACAGACAGACAAGAAAGGAGAAGACAGACAGGCACGCACGCACGCACGCACGCACGCGCGCGCGCACACACACACGCACACACACACACACACACACACACACACACACACACACACACACACACACACACACACACACACACACACACACACACACACACACACACACACACACACACGCACACACACAAAAGATGCCCTCTAAAATGTGTGGTCCTTCTCATCCCACACTCTGGGATTTTTCAGTTTGGTCAAGTGGAACAATGTGCTCGTCATTGGTTAGACTTTATTGCCATATTATTAACACAATACTAAATGACACTACAACGAGTCATTCGGAATACATTACGACTTAGTCACTGCCATTCTGGTAACAGCTAATTTATAACAAGGGTCATGACTTCAGGATGTGCCATGCATTGGGGTAAATGGGAAAGGTGACAAAAGGGAGAACAGTGCATGTCACAACGGACATGTCTAATGTATACATAATAGTACATGATGAAACAATTCCGACAGGGGGCAGCAAGGGAAACAAGGATTACGGGCAAGATTCAAAATGACGCGAGATCTTATTTTGATCAGTATTGCCCAAAGTACTAGCCTGGCGAGCCAGACCCGTACAGCAAAAAGCTCCCGTACAGCAAAAAGCAAATTCAATTTGCGGTCGCTAGGGGCGTCTAGATTTCTAGGCTACAGAAGTACCAGAATCCATTGGGAAAACCTTGACGGGAAAAAGTGGCATTTTTTTTTACCTGCTGAGCCCTGTTTGGGGGTAAGTGAAGAAGGTGACAAATGTACCTTTCTTGATGGCGGGGCACTTCTTGCAAGGTGCGGTGAGGGTGACGGTCATGGTGGGTCCTTTCTTGGTGACCTTCAGGGCTCCCTGCTTGTACATCTTGATGACGGTCAGATCCACCTGCACGCTGTCCTGCGGACCGGGGGTCACCGATGTCACCCTAGCGGTCATCACTGAGGAAGGAGAGAGAGATGGGAGTATACCGTTACGGTCGGTGTGTGTGTGTGTGTGTGTGTGTGTGTGTGTGTGTGTGTGTGTGTGTGTGTGTGTGTGCGTGTGTGTGTGTGCGTGCGTGCGTGCGTGCGTGCGTGCGTGCGTGCGTGCGTGCGTGCGTGTGTGTGTGTGCGTGTATGTGCAGAACAAAACAAAGAACTGGTAAAGGAATGAAACAAAAGCATGCAAAGTGAAATGATATAACAGAGACTCCTGCAAGTCTATAAAACCAATGGCGGTTTGGTTCCTGTCCATTTCTCATGAATGCTCACGCTCCACGCCATGTGCCCTCCTTTGCAAATGACAAATGAGCTGCGAGGAGCTTATTTACACCCACCTCAACCTCAGCTATGGAGAGAGAGAGAGAGAGAGAGAGAGAGAGAGAGAGAGAGAAACACAGAGAGAAGCAGAAAGAAAAACAGAGAGAGAAACAGCGAGACATGCCTTCCATAATGTTCTTTGTGCAGAGGTACCAATCCTGGCCTCAAAATCGGTGTTGTGTTGATTTGAGCAACCTGTCGAGCTGAACTACCAAGTCTAGGCAATTGGTGCTAAATACTGGGAGAATCGCTCGGATGGTGATAAAAGCGTGAAACTTGGCACAAGTGTTCATTAGGACATGCTTATCAATTTCAGGGGTGGAGCCACCCAGAATTCAGGGTTGCATAGCAAAGGTTGCTAGACAAAGCATCTTCCTTAGCAACCAGCATCAATAATACAGTTTATCAGCAATTTTAGGTGTTATGATGTCTGAATCTTATCTCCTTGCCATATAACACTGAAATAATGCTTCAATATGTATGATTATGGCCCCTTTGATATTATTCTTGCCCATGGTTGCTATAGGCCTATGCAAAGCATTTTCCTTAGCAACAAACATTGACAGTTACAGTTTCTGATCAATTCTGTGGTATTACATGTGCATTTTGACTTATTGCCCTAACATCAGTGCAATAATGCATTAAGGGGTTATTTACTAGCCATTTGTGCCACAAGGACCCCTTTGATGCCATTCTAGACACCAGAAATCATTGTGTGAATAATACCTTTTAAATTCGGTCATTCTTCTTGAAAAGATTTGAAGTGATAAAGGGCTTACAAATGTCACTACAAGCCAGGCCTCTATATATTTAACGGTATTGTACATTTGGCTAGCACTGCTAGCTCACCAGTCAGAAGACAAAAATATCACTTTGGAAAGAAAAATGCCTACATGAACAACACCATGTGCCTGTGTTGTCTCACGTGACAAAGTAATTCTTGACATGCGTACCCGGGAACTATTAATTATAAAATCATAAATGGATTGGGTGTTGTAAATCATTTAGACAACTGTAACATGCTTTCAAACTACATAGAGTCTGATTAAAAATTATATGGTTTAAAAATTGCAGATTATAGGCCTATATTTGCAATGCAAAGACCGGTCGTTTTTTCTCTTCAACAATGTTGTCAGGTTAGCATTTTGTTACAGTAATAGGCCTAACTCATGTAGGCTATTATTAATAGCCTATATAAATACTCGATGTATAGCCTATTCCAAATTTAAAAGTAGAACCTATTTTTTGTAAAATACTAATTCATAGTCTAGTCTAACTTATTTATCATCCATTATCTTCTCACAATGAGCATCATAATTCACTTATTCCCTTACAGCATTCACTGAACCTACCTACTTCAAATGAAATAGAAGCTTTTATAGAACTGTAATGTTTCTCTATCCAAAAACCTGTTAACATACCACAATATCATTAACCTGATTATGGCAGTGTGTGCAGAAGGTAGGCCTACTATTTCACTGTCAAATGCTTAGGCATTGCATTGTTACAGTCGGCTTTCCATGTGCAGTCAGTGTATTTTTGGAACACATTAGCAGTCTCTATGGGAGCCACACCTGTGTGGAAAAGCCAAGGTCTGAAAGAGCTATTGACCTTCCAGGGAGGGTCAAGTCTTTCACCTTAACTATTTTAAGGGAGGTGTGACACGAACGACTGTAGAGAAATACTCTCAAGCCGATTTGAAGATTCTCTTTTGAAAGAGGAATGAAACATCTTAACGCTAAAGGAGTAGGTCCAGGAGCTCACAATGTTTTCAGCCATAAATGAAGGTGTGTTAAACACACCTCTGTTTTCAGTCATTCTTATCCTTAACCTTAATGAATCTCGGGCAAAAACAGAGAAAGACAACATGGATTCCATCCCTCAGCAAGGCAACCAGAGCTTGGGGCCCAATCAGAGAATGGGGAGGGGTGGAAAGCAGGCTTGTACGAAATTCCGAATGGAAAGAATTTCAATTCAAAATAATGCCATAATACGAACACTAGGTGGTGGTGTTCTATGTACTTTCAATGGGTGGTGTAGATTAAATTCAAAGAAATTCAAGGTAATGGCACCACCTAGTGTTCGTATTATGGCATTATTTTGAATTGAAATTCTTTCCATTCGGAATTTCGTACAAGCCTGGTGGAAAGATGATGACACATATTGCTTGACAAATGGAAGCTTGCTGTTGGTCTAAATCCAACTGACGCGATTGGCTATGGGCTACATATACACCAAATGATACACTCGTAACAGCTAATAACAGCTGTTGGTGTTCGCAAACCACACCTCCTGTACGAGAAATTCAGTAGGCGGTCCCCAGATCATATTTCACTTGTGATATGGACTGGTGTGGAACAGGTGAGCATTGTCTATGGTTATCTGAAATATTTATTTGAAAGTGTACTTATTTCCAAACTCTTGCGTGTTGGTAGGTAATTGCTTTTGTCTTGGGATGTAGGAATAGAGGCCGTGAAATTGCAGGAGTGCTTAAACCCTCTTTAATGATACATAATGATGCATCACGTTTTAACTCTATTTAAGCCATTTTACACCAGATTTCTCCTTTAAATGAGCATAATACAAGAATGAGAGACTATATAACAGCACATTCAAGAAGGTAATGCATGACAGTTATGTTTAGATCGAAAATATAACTAATAAGCATTATTAATGTGACAAAGTCTTAGACTGACAACTTGAAATGGTTAACATGAGACATTATATCTACAAAAAGTTAAGCAATAAGTTTACATTGTATTTTTCATGTAATTACCGTGATTTCGGTTTCGGTGGCAAGAATAACATAAAAGATGTAATTATCATATCTATTTATAGTATGTAACCTCTTGAAGCATTATTGCATTGATATTAGGGCAAGGGGTCACGATGCAGACATCATAGCACCACAAAATTGCAGAGAAACTCCATCACTAAGCTTAATGCTGGTTGCTAAGGGAAATGCTTTACCTCGCAACCGTTGCTATGCCACATTGAATTCTGAGTGGCTCCACCCCTGAAATTGATAAGCATGTCCTAATGAACACTTGTGCCAAGTTTCATGCTTTTACCACCTTGTGAGCAATTGTTTCACCCATTGTAGACTTAAAACCATTATAGCACTAACAACCTTAGGGGTTAGTGTTAGATTTTTAGGAATGATAATATACCTTTACCTCTAAAATTTGACCTGGAGTTGGTGCTACAGGTGGAGTGAAACCAGTGAACTGCTTTCCTTTTCCCTCTTCTGTCTTTCTATTCTATGGGAGGACTTGACTTCTTCAATTGCAGCCCTAATTTCACATTTTTTCGTCTAACAACATGGCTAGTGTCCAAGGTGCCAATATCCAAGGGGAAAATGTATGTTTGTAATATACATGTAGGCCTACCTGTATATAAGTAATACAATAAATACCGAGGAGGTAGAAGGGGAAAGAGGGGGCACGGTTAGGTTTGGGGAAGGATTTTGGGTGTTGTGACAGCTTTAAATGGCACGGGCTGAAAAGCTTTCCCCATTTCTTTTCCTCTCCTAGTATAAGGGACTAGGGGTTAGGGTTAGAGTTTGGGCTTTGGCTACTGTAGAAACCTATTGGTAGCTCTGCCCTACAAAGGCAAAGTGAAGTAACTACATATTTTGTCAAAATTGCGTTTAGACTGAAAATGGTCTTCATTACACCTCCTTTATCTTGTAAATGCTTCCTTAGAGATATTGCTATTATGACATCACAGTAGAAAATTGTCTTGTGTGATGTCACAACACTCTTAAAGCCCTCACATTGGTCAGAGTGATCATTAGTCAACATTCAGAGGCAACAAACAGATTATCTTGTGTCTTATCAATTAACTTTCATTCTGATATCACGATTTCATTGAGTATGGTATGTTACACAGATTTTTTGAGATATAACAATAGTTAACCTATAGAAAATCATTGTAATATAGGATACATTATTCTTTTTTTTACAGCTGTAAAAATGTCAAAAAGTTACATTTGATACAACCACTACAGTGTAGAATACTCATTTTATATTATGATACATATAAAGATATGGGTGGATTTTATCAGCTCTTAGTGTGTTACATTTCTTATAATAATTTCCTCACTGATAATCAGGCTTGACCATAATATGTCTCTGCGTCATTCAGTTTAGAATAGAGGAAGCAAGGAGATGCTTGTCATGTTCAACTGTTTATCCTGTGAAGGTAAGTTATGATGTCCTTTACATTACAATACACTCACTGTAGCAAGTGCGGAAAAGAGACAATTCTTTAGCCCCACGTTTACCTGTTAATCATATTGTAAAGTCGACAGTTCTCCACCCCAATTTTCTATGTGAGACCAATGTCAAAGTGTGCTTTGACCAAAATCCATGCCTAAACCTAACCTGTCAGAAAAGAAATGTTTGGGCACTTTCTTTCTGGTTTTGACAGTAATGACAACATAGGCAAGAAACAAATGTCAGTCAAGTCTAAAAACACAGGAGAAGAAATATTAGCCTTTACAATTTGATGAATTGAGAAATTTCCGGCTTCACAATTAGGATGAGTGGACATGCTGTTTGTCTGGGGTGGAGAATTGTTCAGAATTCAGGATGAGAAATCATGAATCACTCATCAATGTGCACAGTACTGTACATTTCCCAGTATTAATTCAACACTTAGTGAGTAAAATGAGGCTATGAGTGTTAAAATAAACTCTCTAACACTGCAAGATGTACTGTGTAATACTTTTCCTCATGAAGTTCTCTTCCCTTTCCATTTAGGTCTATGAGGACTCTGTACGGCGATCTGTGAGCCTGCCACTTCTGGTGGATGGGCAAGATTGGCAGCCACGCTACCATGGAGCCCAGAGATGCCTCTCTCCTGCTCTCTCCATCTCGTCGTCATTGGCCTATTCTGAGGACTTTATGACCGCATGCAGTCGGCTGTCTGCATGCTCTTCCCTCGCTCTGTCCCTCAGCAGCTCCTTGGAGTCCATTTCTGCATGCAGTCGGCTGTCTGCATGCTCCTCGTTTGCTCTGTCCCTCAGCAGCTCTTTGGGCTCCGAGGCCCTCATGTCTGCCCGAAGTGAGGTGTCTCCTACACTCTGCCCCTCCCCTGTTGTCTCGCGAGCCTGCACCCCTCTGATGGACCCCACTTCTCCAGGACCCTGCTCCCCTATGATGGACCCCGCCATGATCCGCCATGCAGCACATTCCACCAACTCTCTGTTTGAAGTCACGCTCAGCAAACTGTGCAAGGTACAAGTCAGACTGTATTTATAATAGAAAGAGTAGAAGTCCGGACAAAATATTCTAGCTCTGCTTTGCAGGTTCATTAAAGTCATACAACGTTTTGACTCAGTAGGGTCTTCATCAGGCACCCAGGGCCCATCCGCAATTAGCCCCTATGGTCTGACATTAGACGCAACCCCTCATGGGTCTAATCCGTTGCTGTGGCGCGTTTCTGTGCTAGACAGTATCAGAAAAGTAGTCATAGTTAGGGACTTGACTTTGCATATTTGAAAACTTCCATGTGGATTAAAGAATAAATATTTTCCCCATTCTCTCAGATGGAGGCATGCAGAGCGGACAACGCCTCAGCTCAGGAAGAACAGGAGGAGGTGAATGAAGTGGAGGAGAAGAAGGAGAAAAGGGAGAAGAAGGCAGGAAGAATGAAGAGATGGAGAAGGGCAGTGAGGAGGGCAGGTCATTTCTTCTGCTGCTGCTGGGGGAGGAGAGTGGAGGAGGAGGAGGAGAGATGAGGAGGAGGAGGAGGAGGAGGAGGTGGTGGAGGTGGAGGAGAACAGATGAGGAGAAGGAGAGAGATGAGGAGTAGGAGAGAAGAGGAGGAAGAGGAGGAGAGAGATGAGGAAGAGGAGGAGGAGGAGAGAAGAGGAGAGAGATTAGGTGGAGGAAGAGGAGGAGGAGGAGGAAGAGAGAAGAAGAGGAGAGCGATTAGGAGGAGAGATGAGGAGGAGGAAAGAGATGATGAGGAGGAGGAGACCAGTCGGCTCAGCCTTGATCAGTCCCTCTGCAGCTCCTTGGGCAGGCGTTGGTGGACCAGGTGGAGCCAAGGCATGCCGTTGGTTCGAAACAATTCCAGGTTGCAAGCGTAGCTCAGCCCCCTCCTCTCGATCTCTGTGCAAATCTCGGCCGTCAGGCTCACCAGTTTGCCTTCAACTGGCGGCTCCGACCCCTCACTGTGGAGCACCAGGAAGCTGTTCGGCACAATCCTCACGCAGTAGCGCTTTGAGGGGTCCGTCTTCCGGAGGAGTGGGAAGAACTTTATCTTCAGCTCCCCCATGCCCAGCAGCAGGCAAGCAGTGACGCCATGCCCGTCGTGGACCACCACCAGCTGCTTGCCCCGGGCAAAGGTGTAGGACATGGGGTGGGAAACCTTTTTCATTCAATGGGCTACTTCAAATTCCTACAAGGGCCATGTCTGCCCAAACTGAGCTGTCTCCTATGCCCTGCTGTCTCGCTGGGGAGCTTGGCATGATGAGGAGAGGAGAGATGAGGAGAAGGAGAGAGATGAGGAGGAAGAGGAGGAGCGAGATGATGAGAAGGAGAGATGAGGAGGAAGAGGAGGAGGAGGAGGAGGAGGAGGAGGAGGAAAAAAGAGGAGAGAGATTAGGAGGAGGAGGAGGAGTAGGAGGAGGAGGAGGAGGAGGAGGGAGAAGAGTAGGAGGAGGAGGAAAGAGATGGTGAGAAGGAGGAAAGAGATGAGGAGGAGGAGACCAGAACACACAAGACACACACACACACACACACTACTACTACTACTACTTCTGCAATAAAAAGTAAAAAATAAAAGGAAACTTGTCTGCCTGGATTAATGTGTGTATTTACGAGCAAGCACCATCCTTTATAGGCTATCACCACAGACACAGATCTCAGTGGCGTGACATACGCCCTGACTGTGTTTCACTGGTGGAACGGTGTGGATTATGGGTAGAGGTGGGTATTGGCAAGGGGTTAACGATTCAAATGGGAACATTAGCATCAAGCCACAAGTGATCACAGGAAGGGATTAAATAGCTACTTTGCACTATGGTAAATTTTATTTTCAAGTAGTTTATAAGTACATTTGATGATGTTTTGTTTGCTCCCATAGACTTGCATTGCTGTGCTTAATTTGGCTATGTTAAACTGGGCAATGCACACACATAGACGAAAAATCCTGTTTTGTCATATTTTACAGGGACTTCACTACATATGATCAATTTCTTGAAATGAGGTGGACTGTTCCTTTAAAACAGACGAGAGGGTCAAGTAGCTATACCAAAGATTCTCTATTCTGCATTTAGATCGTCTCCGGCTATACTAGACCTACGGCCACAAACAGCATCAAGAGCTTCAAATGACATCACAAGACTCTCACGAGTCCATTTTGAGTTGTTTCAAGCAATCAACAGTTTGCACGCAAGTCTCTGCACGAGTCTCTGTTCAGTGCTTAGTTTTATTCATAGTGAAATCTACATAATCTTGTAGGCTACTTAATATACGATCTCTCTCTTTTTTTAAAGGATGTATGAATATTCATTATATGGATACAGTATTATGACATCACACCAGAACATACTGTATGAAAAAGAAAAGGAATGTGAATGAGAGAGATGCTTGAGACAGCAGAGAGAGGCCTTTAATACCAATGAAAGGATGTGATTATTCATCCAGTCACGGCCGTGATTACTACAAGGAGAAGGCCCAGACCGAGCGCTGCAGCATGCTTGTCATGCCTGCCTTAAGCTATGGATGACTCTACGCCATTCAGCCCCATTCTCACTGCCCTCCCTAGGTCAAAAAATGTTGTACTTAAGTTTAAGTGTATTTTAAATATATTTAATTTTCGATAAGTATATTTTAAGTACACTATATTTTTTTAAGTACAGTAGGCCTACTTAAATATGTTTTTAAAAATATACTTATAGTTGAGTGTATTTTAATCACATTTTAAATACATTTATATTTTTAAAGTAATGCACTTAAATATAGTTTTAGAAAATATACTATTAGTGTATTGTATTTAAGTGTATTTTAAGTATAGGCCTATTGGTATTTTTACAGTAATGTGCTTAAGTGTGGTATTAGAAAATATACTATTAGTGTATTGTTTTTAAGTGTATTTTAAGTGTATTGGTATTTTTTAAGTAATGTGCTAAAATATGGTTTTAGAAATGTAATATTAGTGTATTGCATTTTAAGTATATTTTAAGTGTATTTGTATTTCTAAAGTAATGTGCTAAAGTGTGGTATTAGAAAATATACTATTAGTGTATTGTATTTTAAGTGTAGTGTAAGTGTATTTGTATTTTTAAAGTAATGTGCTTAAGTGTGGTATTAAAAATACACTATAAGTGTATTGTATTTTAAGTGTATTTTAAATATATTTGTATTTTTAAAGAAATGTGCTAAAGTGTGGTATTAGAAAATATACTATTAGTGTATTGCATTTAAGTGTATTTTAAGTGTATTTGTATTTTTTAAAGTAATGTGCTAAAGTGTGGTATTAGAAAATATACTATTAGTGTATTGTATTTTAAGTGTATTGTAAATGTATTTGTATTTTTAAAGTAATGTGCTAAAGTGTGGTATTTGAAAGCATACTATTAGTGTATTGCATTTAAGTGTATTTTAAGTGTATTTGTAATGTGCTAAAGTTTGGTATTAGGAAGTATATTTGAGATGTACTTAAAGTTAAGTGATTTTAGTATATTAAGTACACTTGTACAAAGTTTGATTTTAGTACCAAAAAGTCAACTTAAAAATGTGTTAAAGCTTTACTTAATTATATTTCAAAGTGAAAGTGAAAGTGAAAGCCCATTGGGAAACTCCAACTCCCATTGTCATTGTGACACAGCACTCCACAGCACACAAGTGAACACTGCACACAACGAATTTGCATTTATGCCTCACCCTTGCAAGGGGGCAGCCCTCAGTGGCGCCCCATGGGGAGCAGTGCGGTGGGACGGTACCATGCTCAGGGTACCTCAGTCATGGAGGAGGATGGGGGAGAGCACTGGTTGATTACTCCCCCCACCAACCTGGCGGGTCGGGAGTCGAACCGGCAACCTCTGGGATGCAAGTCTGACGCCCTAACCGCTCACCCATGACTGCCCTCAAGTGTCTTTAAGTATACTATAAGTTGTCCCAAAATAACACAACTTAAGTATGTACTTCTGCAGCATGCTATAAAGTGCTTTCATATTACCTTGAAATAGATTTGTAGCAGACTTCAAATAGTTACACTTAACCACATGTTAAAGTACACATTAAACATCTTTTAAAGTGAATTAGTAAGTATATTTAAAATGTACTTACAGTTAAGTATGATTTTAGTATATTAAGTACACTTTTACAAAGATTGATTTTAGTACCAAAAAGTCAGCTTAAAATGTGTTAAAGCTCTACTTAATCATAGTCAGTGTTTCTTAACAGGGGCGCCGCAGGCCTCCCTCAGGGGTGCCGCGGAAACGTGGCTGATAAATAAATGATGTAATATACTACATATTTGTCTAAATTGATAAGTTAATGTTACTCAGTGGAATCTTTCATCTGCCATTTATGCAAAATAAAGTAAATATAGGTTGCCCCAGTCAGCTGCAACTTCGAACGTAGGTCGTGTGACGTCTCCAAATGTGTTACTTTTCTCAGCTTGTGTGGTATCGTATGCAATGCTATTCTACGGCTTGTTGGTTTGGGGTGCCAATATGTACAATTTGCAGTATACTGTACAATATCCAACCTAATACCAACACTTTGAAGGTGTTTTTGACAGTTGCTGTAGTTACTGCACTTTGCCTTTGTAGGGCAGCAGCCCATCTAGACAGAACCCCAGGAGTTTGGACTCGTCTGCCCCTTGGCCTGGCGCCAGCCCGGTGACCTGCTGGTGACAAACATTGGACACAGGGCCGATGGCCCCCCCTCCTTAAAATGTTTTGCTGCCGTGCCAGAGAATGCACGTTGAGAGGCTCCACGGTCCACAAACTGCTTTTCCTCCACACAGACATGCAGTGTCCATGACAACTGAGTGTGGTGGGCGCCCGAAATAGCACGAAATAGCATGAAGGAAGGAGGGAGGGCGCCAGAGAAGGGTGAGAAGAGAAAGAGGAGAGAGAGAGAGAGAAAAGAGGGGTGTGAGCAAGAGGTAAGGCGTGTATGACAGCAGTGTGAAGAGATTGGGAAAAACAGAGGGAGTGACAGAGAGAAAAAGATAGAGGGGGTGGAGATGGAAAGAAAGAAAAAAAGAAAGAAAGACAGAAAGAGAGAGAGAGAGAGAGAGAGAGAGAGAGAGAGAGAGAGAGAGAGAGAGAGAGAGAGAGAGAGAGAGAGAGAGAGAGAGAGAGAGAGAATAAAGAAGGTGCAAAAGTTGACTCACCGAAGTGACTGGGGCAGAAGCTGGACTGCATGGTGCCTTCTCTCTTGCAGACCGCGGTGCACAGGGGATTTGTTGCCACAGCTGTATGCACAGGTAATGTATGGACAAAATTGGACACACATATGGACAGAATTAGTGCAAGCATGAATACACACACACTCCTCACTGAGGTACACACGCACGCATGCACACACACACACACACACACACACACACACACACACACACACACACACACACACACACACACACACACACACACACACACACACACACACACACACACACACACACACACACACACACACGAAAGTTGGTGCAAACACAGAGGCACATATTTTCCTCTACACGCCCACTAAGAAGACCAAAGACAAAAAAAATGAAAGCCGTGATTACATGTGCACTCCAAACTTTTTCCTTCAAATCAGTTCAAAGGCATCTTTATATAATGCACGCACGCACGCACGCACGCTCGCACGCACACACACACACACACACACACACACACACACACACACACACACACACACACACACACACACACACACACACACACACACACACACACACACACACACACACACACACACACACACACTCTGCCATATAATAGCCCAGTTATGTAACCAGCCAGTCTCTCCAGCACTCACGTTTCCTGGTGGGCTTGACTACAGGTGGCCTGTTCCCCGTCCCTGCCCCGGTGCCTGGCCTGGGAGTGGGCCTGACCCTGGGCTTGGGCGTAGGCCTTTCCGGCTTCACCACCAGCCTCGTGCCCGGTTTCCTGGTGGGCTTGATGGGCTTCGGCTTGGGGGTAGGCTTCACCTTTGGCTTGGGTGTGGGTTTAGGCTTAGGTGTCGGTTTAGGTTTAGCGGCCGGTTTAGGTTTAGGCTTTGGCGTAGGCTTAGGTTTCGGCGAAGGCTTAGGTTTTGGCGTAGGTTTTACTTTCGGTTTCGGTGTAGGTTTTACTTTAGGTTTTGGCGTTGGTTTGGGTTTTGGTGTGGGTTTGATTTTAGGTTTGGGCGTAGGCTTGGGTTTTGGTGTGGGTCTGGGTTTGGGTGCCGGTCTCACGGCTGGTGGTTTGGGGGTCGGCCGCGTCGGCTTGGGCTTGGGAGTGGTCGGAACCCGGGGCTTCGGCGTGGGCCTCCTGGGTATGGGTCGAATCGGTCGGATGGGTCCGTCTGGGATGGCGGGTTTGGGGGTGGGTCGCGCCGGTCGGTTTGGCCAGGTAGGGGTGGGGATGATGGGGCCAGTCTCCACACGAGGTCCCGGGGCGCGGTCGATGCCCCTGGTCGGGGACCGTGAGCCCCGGGGGACAGCGTTATAGTGGGCCATGAAGCCAGCCTTGGTGACACTCAGGTCGGACACAAACTGGATCAGGAGCTCATTGGCATTGGTTACCACTGGCCTGCGTTAGGAGGAAGATGGGCATTTGTTATTTTTCTATTGATGCTAGCATCAAAAGCAACTCTAACTTATTAGGTACAGCGTACTGGTCACAGTCCTGGAGCAGTGTCCGGTGAGATGTTTTCTCAAGGCCACATCAATATTGGACCATATAGGTAAATATTTAAATGACATTTTATGGGACATTTCATGTAAGCATTGTATTACCCAAAACACAGCTGAATGAAATTTATATAAAAAGATAGAAACCTTCCATGTCACCACTGCAACATTACCTGCAAACTCTTTATGGAGAATTTGTCCTATGCTTCAAATGGGTCTGAATGGGCCATGAGCAAGTGTTCATGTGACAGAGGTCAATGTGTGTGTGTGTGCGTGCACACATGTGTGTGTGTGTGTGTGTGTGTGTGTGTGTGTGTGTGTGTGTGTGTGTGTGTGTGTGTGTGTGTGTGTGTGTGTGTGTGTTGTGTGTGTGTGTGTGTGTGTGTGTGTGTGTGTGTGTGTGTGTGTGTGTGTGTGTGTGTGTGTGTGTGTGTGTGTGTGTGTGTGTGTGTGTGTGTGTGTGTGTGTGTGTGTGTGTGTGTGTGTGTGTGTGTGTGTGTGTGTGTGTGTGTGTGTGTGTGTGTGTGTGTGTGTGTGCTCGCGCGATGACATTGAGCATTTAGGGGTCATCTTCCTCCAAGTCTTTTGATTTAATTATACACCACATGTGCATAATGGCGTAATGATGATGAGTGTAAATGAGTGATTGTGATTGTGTGTGTGTGTGTGTGTGTGTGTGTGTGTGTGTGTGTGTGTGTGTGTGTGTGTGTGTGTGTGTGTGTATGTGTGTGTGTGTGTATGTGTGTGTGTGTGTGTGTGTGTGTGTGTGTGTGTGTGTGTGTGTGTGTGTGTGTGTGTGTGTGTGTGTGTGTGTGTGTGTGTGTGTGCGTGCGTGCGTGCGTGCCTGCGTGTGCTTGCCTAGTACTCACTCAGGTACAGTGTTCCCGCAAAACGTCCCTATCTGGAATGAGTCAGTGTAAGCCTACATGTGTGTGTTTGCTTGTGTGTGTGTATGCTCTCTCTCTCTCTCTCTCTCTCTCTCTCTCTCTCTCTCTCTCTCTCTCTCTCTCTCTCTCTCTCTCTCTCTCTCTCTGTCTGTCTCTCTCCGTCTGTCTCTCTCTCTCTCTCTCTCTCTCTCTCTCTCTCTCTCTCTCTGTCTGTCTCTGTCTGTCTGTCTGTCTGTCTGTCTGTCTGTCTGTCTGTCTGTCTGTCTCTATATATATAGCCTCCTGAGAACCGGGGGAAAAAAATGCTTTGGGATTTTGATTTTTTTTACATAATTTGATTATTATGGTGGAATAAAACATGACTAAAACATTTTTTTCCCAAAAAAATATTTACTATTTATTTTATGACATGTCCACTGTAGTGGACGTCGGGACTATGTTCGTCTAGATTTGTGTTAATTAATGCATCAATTTACTGAATTACTTGGTTAAGAACTGCCCTTTTCAATTAGACTATATGTTTATATTTAAGACAGTAAAATAGTTTTAAAAGTGCTAAAATCATTAAAACACATAATGTGAATTTGATTTAAAAGGATCCTTTCAAATGAGTCATGGAACAACCTCAATAAATATTACTTTCCGGATTTGAAATTTACATTACATTACACTTATCAGCTGCTGACCCACATATTTATTGACAAAGTATTGGATGAACTTCATAGAACAATGTGGGGCATTTCTCAATAAGCTTGATCCATGGATAAGGGTGTAGGAGATCACATTCTTCATTTTTACTACAGTTAGGCCTACATTAGGCCAATCAACACGTCCCTGCTTCCAATCCCAAGACCAACTCTTTAACCACTAGGCTACAGTGGACCAATTAGGCCACAGCTGCTCCATAGGAGCTTAAAAAGCTGACAAAGGAAGATTTTATGGTTTATAACTCAAGAAAATAGCATATGAGATTAATAATAATGTATTGTAGATGTGTGCTTGTGTGTTTTGGTGTCTACTGAGTATCCTTTGAATTCATCCCTTGACTTGGATCGCATGAGGAGAGACCAAGTAAGCATTATAAATATGGGAGATCTTGATGGTATTGCTTCTCATCCATATTTCATGGTCAGTACCATGATTATTGCCATAAAATAAAATGCCAGGAATATAAATTATGGTTTTCCCTTGACTTTTGACACTGTATCCACCCTGTGTCCCACGTCTGCTGCATCCTCTGCATCTAGATATTTCGCATTAACATGGTAGATAATTATTGGATGGGTGGACAGATTTGTAAAAAATCTTATTTGGTAATATTCTATAATAGGTAATGGAAATTACCAAAGGCCAACACTTTCAAGATGGCTGACTTTCAAGATGTCCGACTTGTTGTTTGTATGGTAGCCTAAACGTAGAACAGGTGGAGAGATTTAGACCATATCTTGAGTGTTAGAGCAGCATAATAGGAACATGGAGACATTTTGTAGGTATCAAATGGTCAACATGGCAAATACCTGTACTAGCTAAACTGATATTTTAAGGGTTTCAGGGATATATCTCTGGCAGTAGGGGTCGTAGGCATAGGCCAGTTGCGTTCCTGTGCATGATACTGAATGGCAGATACATGTTTGCCTGACCTTTCACCTTCCTATTCTACTGCCTGGCCCTGGCCCTGGTTCCCCTCATCTCCTGAGAGCTCTTTGTTTGAGTTTTTGGAAAAAAAAAATCTGAGAAAAATCATTTTTACCTCACTCAGCCCCATGTTTCCCAAAGTGTAGAAATTGGTTAAAAATGAGAAGTCGTAGGTCCCGACGTCCACTACAGTGGACATTGAAAAAGAAGTTGTGATTTGAAAGGGTTGTTATTAAAATATAATCCTGAAACTTGGCTAGCATTTTGTTTAGGGTGTTACATTTATGAAACAAATTCATTTGGACACATGGAATCATATTTTTTTTCCAAAATATGATCACTTCCTTCACCTGTGGCCATTAAATCTGGCTAGTGTAATGGCGGCCATTTTGGAAGCAGATTACAGGTGTTTTACAGGCCCCACCCCCACAAATGTGGTATCACTGTAAAGCCCTAAATGTCTAGTTTACAGTAATCCCAGATTGAAATAGGTTGCATAAAGTTTGTTTGAGATACATGTAGCAAAGTATTGTCCACTACAGTGGACAAACGCCAATGGCCGGGTCTCAGGAGGATATATATATATATCTCTGTCTCTCTCCCTCTCTCTCTCTCTCTCTCTCTCTCTCTCTCTCCCTCTCTCTCTCTCTCTCTCTCTCTCTCTCTCTCTCTCTCTCTCTCTCTGTGACTAGTGCTCCATCAGGTAATGTGGTCCCACAAAACATTCTGCCGGGACTGTGTGTGTGTCATGCATTCACGTCATTTCATGCACGCGCATTAGTGTGTGTGTGCATGCGTGCGTACTGTCAAGCACTCACAGCACTCACTCAAAACGCTCCTCTCCTCGGTGTGTGTGGTGTGTGTGCATGTGCGTGTGCGTGTGTGCGTGTGTGTGCGTGTGTGTGTGTGTGCGTGTGTGTGCGTGTGTGTGTACGTGTGTGTGTGTGTGTGTGTGTGTGTGTGTGTGTGTGTGTGTGTGTTTGTGTGCGCATGCATGTGAATGTCTGTACATGTGTGTGTGTGCGTGTGTTTGTGTGTGTGAGTGTGCACACATGTGTGTGTGTGTGTGTGTGTGTGTGTGTGTGTGTGTGTGTGTGTGTGTGTGTGTGTGTGTGTGTGTGTGTGTGTGTGTGTGTGTGTGTGTGTGTGTGTGTGTCTCATACTTACTCAGGTACCTCGTCCCCACAGAACTTCCCTATCCTGCGTGAGTCATCCGTCTCCCCGCCGTTGAAGAGGGCGACGTAGTCATAGCGACAGTACACGTCAGGCTCCACATCCAACTTTTCAAATCTCACTTCGATCACCTGGGAGACACGTCAGGACACATGAATTTACACACACACACACACACACACACACACACACACACACACACACACACACACAGCCCAACCTTAATATCTTTGTGGGGCCCTTGTGGGGCCCTTCCTATCTTTGTGGGGCCCTTCCATTCACATTAACACCTAACAATAGCTAAAGAATGCTAAACTGTGCCTAATCCCAAACAATCCCTGACCCTAACATGTCAGTGAGGAAAACGTTTACGTTTACCAGTAACAAAACTACCCCAGCAAAAGGGGCCAAAACATGTGGGGTCTAGGATTTGGGCCCCACATGGAACGAAGGCCCCAGGGTGTCCTCCAATAGCAGTGGCTTCACGAAGATGGATTAGTGTAGTAGACACACACACACACACACTCACACATTCAGACTCACTCACACAGATACACAGCTACTGACAAAGACACACAGACGGCGGTCAGCACAAAATGCACGCATGCACACACGCACACAGGCACGCACGCACACACACACACACACACACACACACACACACACACACACACACACACACACACACACACACACACACACACACACACACACACACACACACACACACACACACACACACACACACACACACACACACACACACACACACACACACACACACACACACACACACACACACACACACACACAGGTACAAAACGGGCAGTGGAAAGGAGCCAAACTCCAAACCTTTTCCTTCAACTGTACAGTACTGTACACACGGCCACAGACATGCACCTACTTCCCCAGCTCTATTTACATACACTCCCAGACACCCACCCACTTACACATAGACAGGTCATCAGCTGGGAAAATTAGGCCTTTCGTCCTACCGCACTTTTCTCTGTGGATTACTGACACGAAGCCCTATTGGAAGAAATTAAAACATGGAGCCACGTCAAGAATTCAGGACAGGACAGAATTCAAGACAGGACAATAGGCCTAATTTTCCCTGCCATAGACTCTCTATGTGCATTTCAATCATTATTTTCAGCACTTTCCTTTGGATATTGCAAGGTGGCCAACTTTATTTTCATTTGTTTTAGATTAGTCAACCTTTGTAAATATGTATGTAAGGAAATAGGACAGAATCGTGCTGAAAGTAGTTAATCATTCATGAATATCACCTTATAGTACAATGTAATAATGCATGAAAACAAGTCATTTTGGAAAATGGCGGCCATATTGAATTCTGAGCAAAAATTGACGTGGCCCCATGTTTTAATTTCTTCCAATAGGCCTTCTGGTCAGTAATCCACAGAGAAAAGTGCGGTAGGACGAAAGGCCTAATTTTCCCAGCTGATGACCTGTCTAACACCAACACTTACTGGACACATAGTGTAGCCCACAGACACAGGCCCACATTCACTTACTTACACACCTATATTTATGGTGCTTACACTCAGAGGCACACACAAATCCGTTTGCATACAGCCACTATACGCACACACACATACTACATATATGGTTGTATGCAAATGAAGGTGTTCATTGAATGTAAACATTCAGCCTTGTAGCATACCTTATACATACACACCAGGGCTTGACACTGGCACCTGCCAACCGGCCAAACGCTGGCAAAACTTGGCTGTGGCCGGTAACAATTTCAGTGTCACTAGCCAATTTGGCAGGTAGCCTATTCTATGGTATGCTATATCAGAATAGTGTATATTCTGCACTTTGCCCCTTGTATATACATTTTTTCAGCTCAGTTTCTCAGTTTCAATTGTATTGTTTTATTTCCATGTAGAAAGCCATGCACTCATCTTCTTGCTTTAAGCACCTCATCTTCTGAGGTTAGAGGCACAGCATCATGATAAGAAAAGAAATCAAATTTATGGCTAGTACAGTAGCTGGATGGCTATTGACTCGGGAAAACCGCTAGCCACTGTGGCCGGCAAGCGATAAAGTTAATGTCAAGCCCTGATACACACACACACACACACACACACACACACACACACACACACACACACACACACACACACACAGTCAAGTACACACCCACATGAATGCGCACACACACACACACACACACACACACACACACACACAAACACACACACAAACACACACACACACAAACACACACACACACACACACACACACACACACACACACACACACACACACACACACACACACACACACACACACACACACACACACACACACACACACACACACACACACACAGTCATGTGCACACACATGAATACACACATGGAGCCAACTACACCCCCCCCCCCATGTAATCACCTATACTGTCCAAACAATCTCCTTTTTTCTCTCCTCTCTCTCCTCTCTTCCTCCACCCGCCCCCCTCCTCTCTCTCTCTCTCTCTCTCTCTCTCTCTCTCTCTCTCTCTCTCTCTCTCTCTCTCTCTCTCTCTCTCTCTCTCTCTCTCTCTCTCTCTCTCTCGCGTGCGCGCTCTCTCTGCCTGCCAAGCATAGCCCCTCCTTCTCCTCTTACCCAGCCCCTCTCTACACATGTCCACCTTCCTGAATGGGGTCTTTCACTGATGCCTCGTCATAGGCTTGTGGTCAGGTGGAATAGACACGGGGGTACGCACACACATGCAGACTCATACACACACATACATTGGTACGTGTACACACTCAAACATACACGCACACACCAATGCACGCACACACAAACACGAGCGCACGCACACACACACACACACACACATGCGCACGCATATGCACCCTCCACACGCCCATCTTCTGTAACATGCACGTAGAATCGATTACATAATGCGGAGGTCGTGACAGGCAATTTATGGCAATTTCTGAAACCCAACCCCAGCCATCCCCATCCCCATCCCCGTCCCCTCTTCAATCTCAGGCCACCAAAAGGTTGACATTTAAGGACACAAAGGGGCCATTTAATGCACTTATGACAACTGAGCGTCTCACAGCAAGTTGACGTCAATTTTTTTTTCCAACGTCAGTTTCCTCTCGAGGAAGAGATGAGGGGAGAGGAGATTGAACTGGCCTTTGGTGCCCCTATGGGGGGGAAGAAGGTAAATATGCGACAAAACTGGTAAGATGCACAAACACACACACACTCGCACGCACACGGACACGCACACACACACACGCAGCGCGCGCACACACACACACACACACACAATGAGAGCGAGAGAGAGAGAGAGAGAGAGAGAGAGAGAGAGAGAGAGAGAGAGAGAGAGAGAGAGAGAGACAGACAGACAGACAGACAGACAGACAGACAGATCTATCTATCTCACACTTATCTCACACAAATCAATGGAAGTCACACATGGACAGTAAATTTTCTCTTTCTCTTTCTCTTTCTCTTTCTCTCTCTCTCTCTCTCTCATGCACACACACACACACACATAATCACATAAAGCTGTTGAAAGACTCCCTTACCATGTTGGTTTCCACGGTGACGTGCCACGAGCAGCTGATGCCTGCTGGGTAGTCAGACTCGGGCCAGTTCGGGGTCTTCACAGACCCCTGGGCCTTGGTGAGGCGGCCCCCGCAGAATTGGTTCTCTGCAGGGGGTAGAGGATGGGGAAAGGTGGGTGGGGTGGGACGACAATTGTTAGTGGGAGGGTGTAGGGGAGACATGGGCAGACGGAGGGAAAGAAGACGTGATCCCTCATCGTTTGCTCAGAGACTCTGATTCTACACTTCCAGTTATGTAAGACAGCAGTACGATTACCGTTTCACAAAAGGAGTTTTGCTCTGTCATGAAAGAAAACGGCTGCAAAATGATGACGTCGTGTCATAGGTTAACTACAGGAGTTTTAAAATGGAAGAAAATAATAAATATCTTTTTTTATGACGTACCAAAATGTAGCCGGAAAAAGGAAGGAAAGTGAAAAAAAAGCCAGCAGACATATTTTATCTACCTCACACAGAAAGCTTGAATTAAAGCAACGCTTAGTAGGGTTTTTTTTTTCAACTTTAAAATATTGTTTGAGTGCTTCAACTTCTTGCAGCCTTTCTATAGGTTTGAAGGAAGTGCCAGTATAAGAGTACAGTAAAATAAATGTGTGTAGTTGTCCAAGAGAGACAACTGCAAGTCCAGAGAGTGACTGTGTATGGTATGTGCCTAGCCTTCTAGGCCCGTTCAGTCTTTGCTGAAAAGACTTGACTATATCATAACAACATTGCTATGACATTACCAAGAGCCTGAAGAAACAGATTAAAACTTGGTCATTACAATATTGGTGTCTGTAAGGTTATAACATAGGCGCCAAGGGGTTAATGTACAGTATTTGTGACTACTATGTGACTACAATGTGGGTCCGACATGGCCTAGAAGTTTGAGGAGAGGCTTTAGATCAGAGGTTCAAATCCTACACCTCAATCCATTGCTGAGGTGCCCTTGATCAGTGCACCTAACCCCACACTACTAGAAGTCCTCTAACTAATACCCTGTAATAAAAACATAACTGTAACAGCACGAATACACCGGCTGCGACCTGAGCGAGGCGAGCGACGCAAGTAATTGGCTTAGTATTGAGTCACGCAAATAAATGGATTCGGGCGAATAGAGGCGATTCACGCGACGAGAGTGGAAGTTTGTAGTTGAACTCCTGGGAATATTATGCAAATTAGCCATGACACGGTTCGGCGACAGCTGCCACAGCCAATGGGAATGTTGGAATGGTTGCATTCTGCTTTTAACATACTCTTGTCGCTTCAATCACTCTTGCTGCACAGAAGTGATTCTCTGTCGCTTGAATCTCGTCACGGTCGGTCTATTCGCCCGGTAAGTTGCTTTCAATAGACGCTTCAGCTGAGTGTGATGTGACGTAATGATACTCACCGTCCACATGCGGTTTCCCGCCACTGAAGTAGGCCAGGAATCCCCTGCCGCCGGTGCTGCCGTCGGACATCATCTCCACCATCATCAGGTTGGAGGTGGAAATGATGGCTCCGGGCCGGAAGGTTCCGCAGAAGCGGCCCAGCTTCTGGGTGGTGTAGGTGTGGCCATTGTAGACGTCCACGTAGTCATAGCGACACGTGGGGTCGGCCTCCAGGTCGAAGACGCGGAACTGCAGCATGACCACATGGCCCTCTGGGACCTGACGCAGGTGAATTGTGGGAAATTTCACATTTTAAATCCGTTAAGACACAGCATTATAAAAATGCTGTTAATGGCGTAGTGCATTTCTAAATGCCATGTATTATGTCAAAGTAATGTAGTACTACTTTTCAATGACTATTACAGTGTTCCACTGGTGGAACGGCCTGCATTATGGGGTTACTTTCCAAATTTTGTTTTTCTTCCAAAGTGAAATTCTACTCCTCCTTTTCAAATTTCAACAATGTACTTGTCTGTTTATCACAACTTCAAAGCCCAGTGAGGACCGCTAGGCTAACTGTGTACAGAGCCACACAGAAACACAGGGGAAAAAATGGCTCCAAAAATAGTTTCAGTTGTTCTTGAATTCATAACATGGAAAAAAACACAGCATACTTTGCGTTTCAACCCTCCAAGCAGGACCAAATGTCATTTACTGTATTTACCTGCCCCGTTTCACTTGATTTTCACTTGATCAAGCTTTTTAAAATAGGCCTATAAAAGGAATATAAGTGGTTCGCATGTTGGTTTCAATGCAGGCAACCTTCGGAGCAGAGAACTGTTAAAGGCCAACTTCCGATAAAACTCAGTTTTACTCACTCCTTTCGAAGATCGGACGGTCACCCCGAGTTAAACTCACTTGCAAGGCTCTCATAGCGGTGCGTCAACTCTCCTGGCTGTGTTTCCCGGTGTTTCCCAATTTACATAAATAATGCAGAGAAACGAGCGAATCACGAAAGCCTTTCTGTGTTTCGTCACGTCGAAAGAAGGCGTTGCCCACAAAGGTTTATATCGACCCATTTATCTAAAAACATGTCGAGTAATTTTTTTCTGCGTGTTTTCAAAACAAGCAACGTCTGGTGGCCCGAAACATAGCTTAGCTTAGCTATCAGCTGGTTGCTACTCTCAGGTACACACATAGCACAAAGCCTCATACATAAAGCCAGCTCACTCTGGTTGCTCCGTGCCTGCAGCTCGCCTAGGGGTCGCTGTTGAAAGAGCACAGCCCTGAATGGAGCCTGAACGCCTCCGTTGGCGCCCCTATAGTGCAGTATCACCCGGGGAAGTGGCGACTCTGTTTCCCATTACATTCTCTCCAAGAACTGGAGGACTGAGCCAATCACAGACGCGTTTCTTCGAGAGCAGGAGGAGTAAGCCAATCAGAGACACATTTCCACGAGAAACACGGAACACTCTCTCGTTTCTCCACAAGCCACCTTGCCAGCTTGCAAAAACGTCTTGAAACAAAGCAACCAGAACGTTTTTTAAAACAGGACCAACGCGTAACACATTCAATAACAATTGGGAACACGGCAATATTAATTAAATTACGTTGAGAGGCCATCTTTAACATGACAGTAATGTCAGTGAGGTTTAGGTGCTTACGTAATATGCAGTAGGCCTATTATTTGCCATTTTGCTCCCAAATGACACCAAACTAGCCTAATTCTTGAAGCCCTGTCATCACCTGGGTCCTCAATAAACATGGTGGAATATAATGCGTCTGTGATGATATCTTTATGACTCATGTTACCTTTTTGACGTGCTGCCTGAATCACTAGAAAACACACCGCACCAGTCAGGGTCATTAACAGCCCCCCTGCACTCATAATGTAACGAGGACCCAATTCTGGTTCCCCTCTCTCTCCCCTGGACCTAGGACATAACTTTTTTGACATACTGCCTGAATCACTAGACAACACACCGCACTGCACCCACCCCTCATTACATACAATGTAACGAGGACCCAATTCTGGTTCCCACCTCTCCCTGGGCCTGGGACACCTTACCTCTTTGTTTCCCTCCTGTCAGCTTCCCTGACAACAGTACACCCTGAAAGTCTCTGAACTGCCTGTCGTTTTTTTGTGTAAACAGGAAGCTGTATTTTTGTCACATTCCACAAATGCTTTAAAACAACAACAAAAACACGATGACAGATCTTTCTGCCAAGTCACTGCCTTGTCTAAACGCGTTGCCTTTAAATCGGAGAGAGCCTTGAGACAACATCTTTTGTTGTTGCCCAATTCATGTATTCCTTTTTGTCCAAAGCCTCTCATTACAATGAGGGATCGCCTATGTGCCTCTCACATCACGTGGATTGTTTGTGTTCAGCATTTGAAGCTGTGAGCGGCGACAACAGAGATGTAGTCAACAGAGGTGTGATAACCTGACTTTAATTTTACTGTTTAGATGAAAGTAAACCAGAGTTTCTGCCCTCATGCCTTTATCTAAAATAATTACTTTATGTGAAACAATGTTTAAGTGGCTCAGCTTCTTACTGCCTCAATCAATCCTAAAATCAAATCAATTGTCATTAAAAAAAACATATCTTCAAGTGAAAAGCAATCGCCATCAATTGCTTGAACCGCCATGCTCACAGCGGTCCACATGTTATTACATGAAGCAAACACAGCACTTCTAGCTCTGTTTGTGTAATAACTTTTTTCCATTTTTCAGGCTATGTCATGCGTGGCTGGTGACGCCTTCATGGCACTAGACATCTCTGACTATGCATTGGCTAGCACCACTGCCGGTGATGTAAGAGCATGGTGAGTGACTCACGCTGATGTACCAGGTGCATTTGGAGTTGGGCTTGTAGAAATTGGGGAATCCCTCGCTGCCGACGAAGCCTGAGTCAGTCACCAGGTGACCCCCACACAGGAACACGGGCCTATGATGAGGTGGAGAGAGAGAGAGAGAGAGAGAGAGAGAGAGAGAGAGAGAGAGAGAGAGAGAGAGAGAGAGAGAGAGAGAGAGAGAGATGTTTAAAGTTCCCTTTTTAAACCATCCATGGTCTAAACATCCACAAGATATCCCCACACCCCCAACCTTACCCTACCTCATTAACCCCTTAAGACACGGCTTTATACATTTGTTGTTACGAGTATGGTAATGACCAAGTCGTGGTGCATTACTAAAGGGCCTGTGTTGTGTCATAGTATTGTAGTGCTATGGTAGATACATTTCAATGACTATTACAGCGTGCCACTGGAGGTACGGCGCACATTAAGGGGCTACAAACCACCCTTTACCAAAGAAAACTTCAGACCACCACCCCAGAGAGAGGGGAGACAGATATATATAGAGAATTTGACGTTATCTGTTAGTTTTGGCAACACTGATACAACACTGATACAAACAGGCATGCCAATGAAGCACATTTGAATTGAATTGAATTGAATTCAGAGAGAGAGAGAGAGAGAGAGAGAGAGAGAGACAGAGAGAGAGAGAGAGAGAGAGAGAGAGAGAGAGAGAGAGAGAGAGAGAGAGAGAGAGAGAGAGAGAGAGAGAGAGAGAGCAGCAGACATAGGCAGACAAGCACAGTGAGATAGACAGATAAACTAAACACATCTTTAATTTGTGCCAACACATCTGAAACATAATAAACAGAATCACGTTTCATGAGAATGGGGAGAAAGACAGAAGGGAAAGAAGAGGGGGGGAGAGAGAGACAGAGAGAGAGAGAGAGAGAGAGAGAGAATAAAATATGATCATCCATGGAGGAAAGAGAGATAAGAAAGAAGAAGAGAATGAAGGATGATAAAACAGCAGAGTTATACTGTAGTCTGTAGAGCGTCTTACAGTATGTTACCTAAGAGGGGATACAAACTCAGCAATGCGTAGGCGCGCACAGAAATATGTGCAGAAGTGTGTACACATACACAAGCATGCACACTTACACACACCGACGCACACACATTGACAACACCAACACTGACACACACACAGACACCAACGGGCGCACACACACACACACACACACACACACACACACACACACACACACACACACACACACACACACACACACACACACACACACACACACACACACACACACACACCACACACACACACACACGGGCACGCGCACACACACCCACACTCTCACACACACACACACACACACACACACACACACACACACACACACACACACACGGGCACGCGCACACACACACACACTCACACACACACACACACACACACACACACACACACACACACACACACACACACACACACACACACACACACACACACACACACACACACACACACACACTTGCATAAGCAAACAACCTTGTTCGCTTCTAAAATTCTGGGAAGGGGCAATGAATTTGCGATCACAGGCAGCTTTCTGAAATGCTGCCCAACACTTCTACAAAGCAAACTCTGTAGCACACACACACTCACACACACACACACACACACACACACACACACACACACACACACACACACACACACACACACCCACACACACACACACACACACACACACACACACACACACACACACACACACACACACACACACACACACACACACACACACACACACACACACAGAGTCATGAGGTTAAAACCGCCATTTAGTTCTCGTCAGTGAATTTCTTTTGTTTTCCTTTCTTTCTTTCTTTCTTTCTTTCTTTCTTTCTTTCTTTCTTTCTTTCTTTTTTTCTTTCTTTCTTTCTTTCTTTCTTTCTTTCTTTCCCCCCTTGCTGCATACTCATTCATTCATGCAGTACTTCACATTACCCACTCGCAAAATTGCGGTGCAGCCATGCTATATAGTCTGAGACGCCACACAAAGTCCACATTGATGGTACACGCACATGTGCAATTACATCCACGTTTCATTTGCTGCCTGCTCTCTCTCTCTCTCTCTCTCTCTCTCTCTCTCTCTCTCTCTCTCTCTCTCTCTCTCTCTCTCTCTCTCTCTCTCTATTAAAATAAAAGATATAGAACTTGATGAAAGCACTCACCCACATGCAAGAGGCATTTTATATACAGTGGTCTGTCTGGTTCATTACTAAAGAAGCCCCTTTCACTTACACAGACCCTTTTATAGTTTCATTATTTAGCACAAACACCAAATGAAGTGTGAGTCTTAACTGCTGGCAAGGGTCTGCTGCAGCATGGATAAGCAACACAACAACACAACAACATCTGTTCTCCTCTCCATCTCCATCTGTGGGTCCCGTTTTGTTTGTTAGAAATTGTTTATCTACTCGCTTTCATGGCTCCTGAATGAAACGAGACAAAATTAGATCATGGCAACCTGGCCACAAAAGATAGGCTACATAGACATACGTGACATCAGACTCTAAATTAAGTTGACTGAAATGCTTTTAGTAGTCTACAAACCAGCTGGGTTAATGATCGAGCTATAAATGACTGTAACCAATACTCTGTAAGAATCACACGAGTAAATGGTGAAGGATGGAGATCTTGTCAGAACTTTCAATCACATTGAAATTAACACAAAATGCACAAGTTAACTAAACTCAATTGCTTAAATTGCTGCCAAAGATAGGCATTTTTGTGCAACAAATCTCCACTATTGAATTAAGTAAATCAATCATATTTTTTCTGGCGTGGAGGTATAGCATTTTCACATACAGTAGCCATGTTCGGATCACGCTGGGTATCGCCTTTGATCTTGACCTTGGCTGGGGTTGACTGGCTGGCAACACAGGCGGGGCAAACGTGACGGTCTAACCTTAGACAACCCGAAAAACTATCTTTAAACGTCTCCAAGTGCCCTCTAAGGTGCTATTTGCTGATTCAAAAAGACGTCATATTCCTTTAATTTGGTATTCTTTGTTTGAACCTTTTTTCCTTCTTACTTCGTTCAAACAAAGGTAGAAACACTTTCCTTTTAGCATTTTTTTCCCCTTTCCATCCCATTCTCTTTGGTCCTACGTGTACTCCTGTGTGTCTGCTATCTAAAATAACTATAATGGCTGGCCAGACAGTGGTAATTGAAGCTGGGCTCTAGGCTACTGCTGCTGTGGGCACGACAGACTGGCTGAAAGCAATTCTCATTGGGCACAGCAGCAGTCGTGGAAGGACATAGACAGAGCTGACCGAGAACGACCGACCGAGTCTCCAAATTGGTCAATAAAACACATGCGTCCCCCCCAACAACATCTTCTGTGTGTGTGGTCATAAGGACGAGGTGGTCTGCTTCATGCAATTACATACTGAACAAACCTGTCAGCACCACACACACACCACACAAACATGACTGTGGCTCAAACAGTCATTAGGCTACTCAAGATTTTCACAAGTGTAAAAAACTTTTCCAAGAATGTTATAGATCAGAATGAGGAGAATTACAGAGAGCATAAAGAGAAGCGAAGCGAAGAGAAGAGAAGATAAGAGAAGAGAAGAGAAAAGAAAAGAAAAGAAAAGAAAAGAAAAGAAAAGAAAAGAAAAGAAAAGAAAAGAAAAGAAAAGAAAAGAAGAGAAGAGAAGTCAAGACACTGGAAAGAAATGCCCAAACAGAAGACTGAATTATGGGGTCTGGGTGTATATTTAAGGTAGAAGAACCAAAGAAGTTGGAGATTGTTCAGGATCCAGAGGAGATTGTTTATAGAAGTGGCATGTCTCTGGAGTACAAGGGCCATCAGAAAAGAGTAGGCCTATAAGTATAGCAGGCATCAGAGAGATATTGATTGAAGTACCTTGAACCATACACATTTTCTGTACATGTGACGGTATGTCTACTGTCGGCAATATACAGACACATAAAAGAAAATGAGTACATACGTATACGTGCACATACACACAGTCATACCTACACACGTGGCACACGTGCACAAGCAGGTATATTGAGTTCTCACACGCGCTTGCACACACACATGCACACACACACGCACACACACACGCACACACATGCATGCACGCACACACACGCAAGCACACACACACACGCACACACACACTGTAAATAAATAGCTCTCCTTACCTTGTGAAGTTGGTCTGGCCTTGTCCCTGTACCCATCCTACCCCCAGCAGCAGAAGCAGCACCCAGCAGGTCCACACACACACTCCACTCCTCATCCTGACTCACACACACTCTCACTCTCCTCTCACTCACACACACATACAGCACACATCACATGCTGTGGAGCGGAGCGAGGGACAGAGGCAGGGGGAAAGGAGGAGAGAGGGCGAAAGGAAGGAGGGAGAGGCGTGGAGAGCAAAAGGCGGAGTAAGGAGGGAGTTTAGAGAGAGAGAGAGAGAGAGAGAGAGAGAGAGAGAGAGAGAGAGAGAGAGACCTGAGCAAAGGATGAGAGAATTAAAAAAGGCAGAGAGAGAGAGAGAGAGAGAGAGAGAGAGAGAGAGAGAGAGAGAGAGAGGGAGAGAGAGAGAGAGAGAGAGAGAGAGAGAGAGAGACAGACAGACAGACAGACAGACAGACAGAGACAGAGAGAGAGAGACAGAGAGACCGAGAGAGAGGAGTGGGGGAGTTTCATGAATATGGGGGAGTGGGGCAAAATGAGGTGATTTAATTATTGCCAGAGGGTGGGGTCACGGGCCGTGTTTGTGTTTGTGTTTGCGATTGTTGAGATTGAGGGATGAGACTTTTATGAAATTGCAATAAAATGAACGCAGGACGAGATAGGCAGACAGACAGACAAGCAAACAGAGAGACTCCAAACAAAAACAAAGCTTTTCACCCCAGGCTTGTTTACAGCCGGCTTGGCTGCTTGGCTTGTGTGGGAGTTATGTTTTTTTTTCTGCGGAGAGATGGCTAGATGTTCAATTTATGGTTAAGTGCAGATTCTATACAGAGTGCAGGCAGGCAGGCAGACACGGAGGTAGGTATGCACATCCGCCCATAAGCAAAATGAACCTCGCTTCAGATCAAGGTTGGAAAATGTGCATTTTACAAGTGTTTGCGTGTGTGTGTGTGTGTGTGTGTGTGTGTGTGTGTGTGTGTGTGTGTGTGTGTGTGTGTGTGTGTGTGTGTGTGTGTGTGTGTGTGTGTGTGTGTGTGTGTGTGTGTGTGTGTGTGTGTGTGTGTGTGTGTGTGTGTGTGTGTGTGTGTGTGTGTGTGTGTGTGCCTGAGTGCTTGCGTGTGTGCGTGCGTGCCTGCGTTCAAGCATGCGTGCCTGTGTGTGTGTATATACATGTGTGTTTAAGGGAGTGTTATTTTATGTGCTGCCTGCTCTCTCTCTCTCTCTCTCTCTCTCTCTCTCTCTCTCTCTCTCTCTCTAACACACTCTCTCTCTCGCACAGAGACTGCCAGTGTTGGGCTCACATAATGATCGCTTCTCTGCAAGGCCCTGAAAAGGCCACTGAGAAACCACATCGCTTCCTCCTCCTCCCTGCACACACACAGCCAATAGCACTGAGGGAGTGTTGTGGGCTGTACGCGCCCTTTCCAAAAAACACAACGCTAGGCATGCAGGGCGGAGGGCAGGGTCCCCCTAATGAAGTTCAGAGAGGAGGCGATGGGCATGGGGACCAGGGCTGTCGTTCAGGCGGGTAGAGTGTGACTCGGTCACCAGGGCCCCATTTACAAGTAGGGGGCCCACACACAGTCCAAGTTTTGAAGATACAGTATATGGCTGGGGGTGTCCATTGGAGCTGATTGCACATAGGGACCGAAATATGCTGCTACGACCCTGTTCAGGACATCTTATGTGGGATGTAGTTGATTAGATCTGCTCCAAGACTTTTTTGTGGTGGCATGGAATTGCCCATTCTGCCTGTGACATTGCGATAAATTTTGCATTCGTGTCAGCCTAGTAGTTCTTGGTTTGAAAAAATCAGGAAACAATGAAAAACTGCACATACCAGAATCAGCCGTGATCTGATGAATTTATAGCCCTGTCCAGTATTAATGTCTACAGGCAAGGTTGTTGAGCCCTACTCTGACAACTTCACCTATGCCAAACAAAGTCTCGTCCACAAGCTTCATCTGACCACCAGGCTAATGTTAAAACAGGTAGCAGAGGGTCACTAAAGTGAATGGCAGAGAAGGAAAAAACAATATTTTGGATGAAATTAATATCTTTCTGCAGATTGTGTGGCCCACTATCAACTGCATTAAAGAGAGAACTAACGAGAGCCCTACATTTCTGAAGTAAAATCACGATTTAAATAATACCCGAAATTAAGTCTTCAAACAAGATGTGTTTGTATCATCACCCAGCAACACTTCTGGAAAAAACCTCCCCAAACATATCATCATCATAAAAAGTGGTTCAAATGTGTTATGAAACTGAGTTTTTGTGAACCTCCACAACACTGTTTGGTAATGTGGCCAACACTGCATGTGTGTTGCTTGAAACCTGTTCCATCTTCCATGCTTTCCTCCCAGACCCTCCATGGCACCAGGGTTGCCACATTGCATAGTTTCCTGCTCAAATGCACTGCTAAGTATACGCCAGCGGGTTAAACAAAAACCTTATTGGGTGGATATTGCTGTATTTTGCTGATTTGTGACTGTAAAAATCTGTAGTATTTAGTTCAAATTGGGCGGGATTTATCACCTTCAGTCGTTTTTTCAGCATACATGTATTGGGCTGAAAATCATCAGTCACATCTGGCAACCCTGTATGCCAAAGCAAGCTGGTGTGGTCCCCTGGAAGAATGCTGAGGCCAGGGGGTAGACATGTTATTACTCTCTCCACCTTTAAGGCTTTAGAGCGACCCATATTCATCTACCTATATAATCACCCCTCATTATCACCCCCCAGCTTACGCACAGGGGGCTGTGTGGGTGCATGTGCACTGAGAGCTGTGCAATCGATGCATAACACAGTGTACAGGTGGGGTGGGAGCCTGTGAGAGTGATGGGTTATATGATGCTTTGTGGACACTTACACGTGTGTGTGTGCGCGCGTGTGTGTGTGTGTGTGATAGAGAAGGTATGTGGGCTTGTGTGTGCATGTGTGCATAGAAATGATGCATGGGTGTATAGAGTGAGTGCGCGCGCGTGTGTGTGTTTGTGCGTGCGTAGAAAGAATGTGTCGTGTGCAGTCAATAAGCATATGTGTGTGTAAACAAGTGGCTAGACATCTGTGAGAATGAGAGGTATGTCGGTAAGCAACACGCGAGGCTGTGCATGCGTCTGTGTGTCCTTGTGCATATACCGTATGTAGATCAGCGGTTCCTAACCAGGCACTAGAGGCATGTGACCACGGTGGTAAGTGGTATGTGATTGTAGGGGGTACTTGGGAAAACTGATTAACATCATGTGCATGGAGCGTCCCAATAGGATAGAGAAAGTGATTTACAGCAGCAGTTCCGAAATTGGGGGTCATGGAGGTTCTGCAGATGGGGGGGGGGGTCGCAGAGAGAAGGGGAATAGTTGTGTAAAACCGAGACAATAACATACACGTCTATGATGGCAACATTTAACAACACACAAAATGCTTTGCATTTGTAATATGATGTGGGAGGGGGGTCGCGAAAATAATCCAAAAGGGGGGTCCCAGTAGAAAATAAGGTTTGGGAACCACTGAGTTAGGGAGGATGCACACGGCACAACCAAAAAGCTTAGGGGGTACGCGAGACAAAAAAAGGTTGGGATACACTGATATAGAGCGCAACGTGGCCATGTCACAGTTCTTATTTTAAACGTCCGTGGTGGTGGACATTCTAGTGGCCTCCTAGGGCAGAACTGTGGCTTTAGTATAAAGAAAACAACTCAGTTCAATTCAGGGCTGGACTGGTCTTCTGGCATGTAGGGCATTTTCCTGGTGGACCGACAGTCATCTGTGGCCAATAGTTTTGGGCTTTTGTTTGGGCTTGTGTTTGTTTTTTATTTATTACTTTAAGGTACACTGTGTAATAGTTAACCACCGTCAACAAATTCGAAGTATTCAATATGACTGGGAAACCAGCACTTTTCAAAAGGGGTATCTTCTAGAATTTCCAGAAATAAAAAATGTTTAGCTGCAAACTGACATTGGTCATGCTAGTTAACATTAGTTTATTATTTAGTGAATATTCATGAAAAGATCAAATTTGGCAGAAAACCGTTTCAAATGAGCAGCATAGTTGCAATACCTACTCTGGCCACCATCCTAAACAGTCCACCTTTACAGTAAAAGACAGGCCCACAATTTAGATAGGGTGGCCATTGGTGGATCATTGTATAGACAGTAGATGATCATATTATAATAGCGTAGCCGGGCAGAGGGTGAACCATGTGAGGGGCCAATCTATTTAAATATGCCTGGGCATGTCTTGGTCCTGGTCCAGCCCTGGCTCAATTCCTTCCTCCCTCTCTGTCTAAAAATACCACATCTTGAACCACACGCTCAGGCCCAAACAGCACCCGCTGCCACGGAACAATTCCAACAACACCGGACTTTCATAGGACAGAGGAAAAGACATAGACATAAACATACACATCATTTTTCAGAATTTTATTATCATTATAATTATTTTTTCCAATATAAAGAAATTCACAAAAAATACAAACAGTCGAGGACCACTGAAGCAGATTACCACGTCACCCAGAGAGAGAGACAGAGAGAGAGAGAGAGAGAGAGGGAGGGAGGGAGAGAGAGATAGAGAAATAAAAAAAAGATAGGAAGAGAGAGGATGACAACCAAGGGAGAACAGTTAAGATTGCCAACGCCATTTCCAGAAAGACTTTTTGTTTTTTAAAAAGATGACAAAGGCTTGACAGAGTGATGAGTACAGAAGACAGCCAAAGATGCCGAGAAAGAGTGAGGAGAGAGAAGAGGGGAGAGAAGAGGGGAGAGAGTAAGACAGAAAAGGAGATAGATAGATAGAGAGAGAGATACAGAGAGAAAGACAAAAAAGTAACTGCCTTGTCTGGTCATCTGTTTGTCACTTGTCAAGTTTTTGGCCATGTCCTCCTCGACACCTTTTTATTTTTGCCATGACATCCTTCTTTTTTTGTCTCTGTTTTCCTTCTGAGCTTCTTCTGAGTCCAAACTCTCAACTCCAGTGAAATCCCTTCCACCCCACCCAGCTGGAAGATTCAGACCAGGCTGTGAAACGGGCACAGGCCAATGGCAGTGTCCCAAAAAACCCTTTGTCCAATCGGGAGACAGAGTCGCCCTTCTTGAGGCTATGATGCACAGGTGGTCGCCGTAGCAACAGACCCATTGCCTTGATACGCCGTTTGAGTCCATGAGGACTCTTGTCTTGAAATGCCCTTCCAATCAGAGTCCATTGAATGTGCGTCCAGCAAATGTACTTTGTACATTAGTGTAAAGACATGTGAACGAGTGTGTTTTTGACTAGTTAGCTACTAACAGAGACCAAAACAACCAGTTAATACCAAAATAACATCCGCCTATTGACAAGGCAATAGTCGGCCATTTTTAATTTCTGTTACAACGTTCCATGTTTATCTCTGAATATACAAGTAATCCAATTTTGGATTTCACAACCACTTGTTGCACATTATAATTTTGAGAAAGGTAGTTCTGTACAATGATGAAGTGTAAAAAAATAAACATACTGGTCATAAAAGAAGATACATCTGTAGGTTTGTTTCTGAAGTACATTTTGGTCAAAGATGGACTGTTTTCACAGACATTTTTTTTTACAAAAATAGTTTGCTAAACTTTCTGTTGATGTAAATGTGACAAATATGCCAAAGAACATTCACAGTTTCCCTCTGAGGGATTCCACTGAAAGAATACGCAGGAGGTTATAGGCAGGTAAAATCGCCCCCTACTTTCCCCATGAAATAAAATGACCCAGCAGGACTTAACAATGCTGGGTTAAACCAACTCATTACAAGCTGGGGGGAATGGGTGGGGGGCACAGGATGCAATATTACTGTCTACAACACAGTACAGTGGCCATTCAATTAAAAAAATCAAATAATTAAAAAACCCCGAAAGGTTGTTAAGTGCCTTTTTTTCTCACACCCTGTTGCACTTTTAAACAAATAAGTGCCTCAAGAGAGATACAAAAATATATGTACATCAGGAAACATTAGAGGTATGTGTACCGTACATATATTATATAACACACACAACAACATGTTCCATTGGTTGAAGTCTGGACTGCATCACAACACTTCAGCCCGCCAGGGATAAAAAAAGAACAAATCTTGTGCCCGTCCTGGCTGAACTTGCATGAGGGAATAAAGGACATCAAATGTCCGTGAGCCTTTCCAGACTTTGCCCCATGATAAAATCAACGTAAACGTAGACCATCACAGATCAGTGGGTCATGTCAGTGTCCCTTCCCTGTTCCGCCTGTGACGATGACGTTGTCATGCCTTGTTCCTCGGTGGCCATCTCCTGGTCTTTGGCCAGCGTCAAGTCCACATTGTTCTCCTCCTCATCCTCCACCACCACCACCTCCCCACCTCTGCTTTCTCTCCTCTCTCCTCCTCCTCCAGGTGTGTCTCCTCCTGGTTCTCCCTCCTCCACTACCACCACCGCGGCGTCTCCCTCGCCCTCCTCCATGGCGGTCTCGGGCGCCGGAGCAAGCTTGGTGGCGTTGGCGGTGGCCAGCACGCTGCACAGCTCCATCTCGTGGATCTCTACGTCAAAGGGGGTGGCCGGAGGGACGGCGGTCGGAGATTTGCACCCTGCGCAGGCCTGCGGGACACACAAGAGTTACAGTCATTAGACAAGAAGCATTGCACAAGTCCAGGGCTCTAAATTAACAGAAGCCAACCAGCCAAATATTGGTGAAAATTCAGTTTGGCTGGTAAAAAACACCAACTTATTAGCCACTTTGGCCTATTAGTGAGTGAGTGTTTGGCTAGTAAGATGAACATCTACTAGTGCGCGGCAGGCGTATAATGGAGTGTATAGGGGTGTTTATACGTGTGGAGATGTTGATGGTGCATGGCAGGCGTGAGTGTTTAGAGGTGTTTATAGTGTGGTGTGGGGGTTACGTACAGTACAGATATGTTGGTGGCACACAGTAGGCATATAATAGAGTGTATAGGGGTGTTTATGTTATGGTGGGAGTGATACGTACGGATATGTTGATGGCGCGCGGGAGGCGTCCGGTGCGTATCCAGGGGTGCACCTGGCTCAGCTCCCTCTTCTGCTCCTCGGTGAAGCGCGGCTGGTGCTTCTGCATGGCGTGCAGGGCCATGCGGTCCTGGCGCAGCACCGTCTCACGGTCCCTGTGGCAGGAAGAGAAGGCACATTCGTCAGGGTTGAGACATCAACGTCATGGCACATTCATTTAGGTTAGTTATGCGGGGCGCATAAAAGCACAGGGCTTTAACTTTTGGAATGTGTCACCTTCTGCGATATCAGTGCAATGCTGTTGAACACTGAAAAGTTTCTTTATTAAAAGGTTCTGATGTAGCCCTTTCTGTGTGTTCCGTTTTCTGGTTTTACTCATCAGCTTTTCCAAGTTTAAATACATTTCAATAACCTGAACATGGATGTGTGTGTGTGTGTGTGTGTGTGTGTGTGTGTGTGTGTGTGTGTGTGTGTGTGTGTGTGTGTGTGTGTGCTCCTCTCCTCACCTGACGGGCAGCTGGTAGGTCATCATGACCTTGTCGTCAGTGTTGGCCATCAGCAGCCAGATTGGGTCCTGTAGCACACACTTGATGAACTGGGCCTCGCCGTCGCCCCCTCCTGGCTGCTTGCGGGAATGGTCGTTCTCCGACGAGTCGATGCTGCCAAAGTATTTACTGGTATGGCTGCTCTGGCTGCTTCCTGTAGATGGGGGGGCAGAGGGGGGGAGATAGGAGGAGAATAAGGAGGGGGGGTTGGGGAGGGGAGAGGTACGCACCACAAGAAGAGCACAGTCAGAAGTGACTTGAAACACACAGAGGGCAGTGCGGATGCACTACCCGGATATGAATGTGGAATATTCTAGATTACAGGATTTGTAAAGTCATGCTCGAGTACGTAGGTCTGTGTAATGAAGTTTTGTGACACTTTGATTATGATAATGATGCTTTGATTATGATGCTTCAATTTCATCAGAGGCATACTTTTATGATTATTTTCTTCAATGTCACTATTATAGCAATGGGCCTCTGACTACACAAACAGAAAAGAGCTTTCCAATCAACGTATACGTATTTCAGTTTTTTGTCAAATGACATGACTGGAAAATTCAATTTGCATAAAAATGAATTTCGCTTGAGGATTGCGGATAAACTCTTGGTGCAAATACATAGGGCTTAACAAAATTTAATTGGATGGAAACAACGAATTCACACAAAAAAATCCCCCAGGTTGTTTGTTCTGTAAAGTTCAACATCCTCTAGTCTGGGGGCTAACTAGTATTGGCTGCTCTAGTCACACTATGGCTGGTGGACACAAAAAATGATTGCCGTTGCTAGGAAACCATGGAAAATCATGGCGCCTCAAGAGAGTTTGTGGACTCACACATAAACAAGCCCTTTTGAATTAGCTAAAAAAATGACTGAAAACACGAGGAACAATAGAGTTAAAATTAATTAATTAAACAGGCAACTCCAACTGCTGTAAGATGCATGTGCACGACACGCATAAATAAATGATGTTAACTGAATGGAAACCCAACTACTCTCTTCTTTCTTACTGCAGTCTCATAGAGAATTCATTCAGTAGTGTGTAGAATCCAATAGTCTCCAATCTCCATAGATGGCATTTTCTTTGTAAGTGAATTCGTGCAAATAATCAAACATAGCCTGCGTTTGACTCTGAAGATGATGTAAATATCGAAACATTAGTTGAGTGTCTGCACTTAATAAATGGTTACAACTTTTAAGCTGCAGTGTGCTCAAGCTTCTCCCTTCCAGTGGCATTTGCTCTGTGAGTTAATCGCTGCATTGAACTTATAGTGAATTCAAAAGTCTCAATATATAGTGTGTGCTCTGTGAGTGTGTTTGATGTCAGTGTGAAAGTAGGAGAGAGAGAGAGATAGAGAGAGAAAAAAGAACAATAAAAGATCATCGTTGTCGTTGTTAGCCATGCGTGGGGTCAAGTAAGTCAAGTTAGTCAGTTTAAGGGCCGGACTCACTCGTTCCACTGCCCGACGAGCTGCAACCGTTGGAACCATTGGATCCCGAGGACCCGGAGCCGGAACCTGAGGACCCGGAGCCGGAACCTGAGGACCCGGAGCCGGAGCCCGAAGACCCCGTGCCCGAGGAGCCCGAGCCGGAGGCGGCCGAGCCGGTGCCCGAGCGGGCGTCCTCCTGCAGCAGCAGGTCCAGGAACTCGCTGGAGGTGGACATGGCGTCCTGGTTGGACTCGGTGGTCTCACCCTGTGGGCCGCAGAGAACATGGAAAGATATGAGATCATGATTTCACTGCATGGTTCATGGAAGTGTCTCTACATATGAAACCAAGACACTGTTAATGTATCCTTGTACCCTTGAAAGTAATACACCAGCAGTCAGGATGTGCTGTTATGCACAATAGAATATAAAACAATATAACTTACAACAACGTAATAATGAATTAGTCTGGGAAGCCTAACTATAAAAAGAAAGCATATGTGGTGCAGGTTTCTATGTGTAGTATGTAGTTTGAATAGAAGGGTGCACTTACGTTCTCATTGTCTTTGGAATCCTCTCCTCTCTGATTGGCCTGACCACTGGCTCCTCCTCCCTGCCCTCCGGTGGGCGTGGCTTGCTGAGTCGCCACCTCCAGCCGGTTGCTGGGCGCCTCCTCCAACTGCAGCAGGTTGAGTGGGGAGGAGCATCGGCTGGAGGGGAGGAGCATGGACTCCTCTCTGTCGGCCCCGCCCTCCTTCTGGCTGCTGGACATGGGCGTGCTGGAGCGGGACGGAGGCCTGGGGCCCGGGGGGCCTGCGATGGGCATCGGCTGCTGGGCACTCAGGGCACTCAGCCCCACCTCCATAGCGCCCCCTTGGGTGATCAGCGCCCCGCCCGGCCCGAAGGGCGACACGAAGGAGGCGTTGGGGTTGAAGAAGGGCACGGTGGTGGGGGCGCTGTTCATGGGCGTGGGGGCGACGGCGGAGCCCAGCTGGCCCAGGGGCGAGGGGCTCATCTGGGGGAACATGTAGTTGGGCAGCACCAGCGCCATCATGGGGGGCACCATCTGCGGCGGCATCTGGACGTTGTGCAGCGGGAAGCGCAGCTGGGACTGGAGCTGGGACTGGAGCTGGGACTGGAGCTGGGACTGGAGCTGGGACTGGAGCTGGGACTGCAGCTGGGACTGGAGCTGGGACTGGAGCTGGGACTGAAGCTGGGACTGGTCGGTCAGGGGCGGGTAGAGCGGGTAGAGGGGCAGCATGCCCGGCGGGTAGGGCAACTGAGGGAGGCTGGCCTGGGAGGCCACGGAGGTGGGCCAGGAGGACGAGGTGGTGGAGTGTCCCATGGGGAAGGAGGTAGTGGGGTGCCCCAGGGGGAAGGACGCGGCGGGAGGGCCTGCCACGTCAGGCACGGGGGCCACTACAGGGCCCCTGAGGGCCTGGCTGCCCTGGTCGTTGGTCTCCTGGTGCCTCAAGCGCTTGCCGCCGCGGCCACGGCGTCTACTGCTGCTGCCCATTGCAGGGTAGTCGCGGGAACTGCGAACACCTACGGATGAGAACGTCACAAGTTTAATGACTAATTCAGCAACACTTCATTTTACTTTTATGTTTTACTTTAATCACGTTAGTCATCACTAATGACTTTTTGGAAATATTTGTTAGTTGCACACTACTAAAGCTATAACACTCTTTGTTTGGGTCTTCATCAGTAGTACCAGTTCTGAGAAGGTCTGGCTTCAGGCTGGAGGCGCCAAATGAATGTTTTGTAACTCTTTTTTTCCTGTTCCTCGAATCACTTGTCTTTAGTGACAATGTTCTTTTTTTGCTGTTTTCACACTGTTTTGACGATACTTATGACCTTCACTCACAGCTGCCTGAGGCACTTTTCTAGTATTTTTTAAAGCATGTGCTCAAGCTCTTAACAATTACATAACAGGCAAAACACAGGTGGAGGTGGAGGAGTCGGCCGTAAAAGTAAATCCTTCAAGTGCATTTAGCATTTCAAATGGATTGAAACGGCCTGGCTCTTAGCCTCCTGCTGTCACAGATCTGAAAGCGACCCGTCTCACACTAGCAGTTCTATTGAGTTGGGGTTCAACAGATCCATTTAAGACATTCGGATGGCTCAAAGCTGTCCATGAGTTCTGCGAGGTTTATAACGATCTGCCTTTCCAGGGTCAGCCTTCTTTGTGCTCGTCTTATGTAAGGAAACACCGGCAACTCCAGACTGCTTTGACACGGCTGTTTGGTCTTGATCTTTTCTATTACTTGTTTTGCACTGTTGTGTTTTCATTTCCCGACTGTGTTTCTTTAGCACCGAATTGTGCAGCATTTGGGGGGACACCGCAAGTCAATAAGCCAATTGAAGCAAACTGAAGTCGATTGAATTGCCAGCACCCACTTGTCTGGGGAATGACACGCTGTGCCTACAAGTCTCTTCAATTTTGTTTAGGGAGACATTTACTGAGCGTAAGGCATTGGAGAAGAGGCTGGGTAAGGGAAATGCCATTATACAACTGGCATCGAAGGTGAGCTGGGGCACAGCCATTACGTTAGAAAACAAACAAACAAATGATGCTAGGCAGGTTTAGCGCTCTGAACATTTTCACATTAGTGGTTGTGTGCTTCACGGCACCAATCATGAAGTTGTATGGGTGGGGGTGTTGGGGGGGGGCACACACGGATTCGGTCATTTTGTCCTAACGCTGAAGCTCTCTTTCACTCTGCTTCGTGTCCATCACACAAAAGCCCCTCATTCTGCCGTATAAATTCTCTTTTCCATGCACACTGTGACCGCGCGGTGCCTGCCTGATGCGCCGTGGAGTTTTCCCAGTAGTGAGAGCATTGTTATCTGCCCACGCACACTCCGCTTATGTAAGTCTTCCGCAGAAGACGCTGTGGGGAGGGTGAAGGCTGCGCCGGCTAAAGGCATCGCTACAGACTGAAGGACGAGAAAGAGTCAACAAGAACACTAGTTGAACACACTGTGTCTCTCTGTGTTCTGTTGTCTTTGTGCTGTTCTTAGTGTCTTCTGTGTGTTCTTATTCACCACTGACAAACAAAGATGACCTGATCAACAACAAGCAATGCCACTTAATTGATTTACAAAGTCCCATTCTATAGCACCAGACTGGAAATACAGTACATACATATTATGTCTTATTCCTATTGTTTCCGAACCTGACTCTCGCCAGCTGGTATGTTTGGCCTTGGTCTTCACAATACCATCTGGTTATATCCCACAACTGACATATTTTTGAATGATGCTCCTTTACTTTTTTTTTTAAATTGCACATGTCTTAGTGTGACGCGATACATGGTGTGATTGACGTATAATTGGTTTGGTCGATATTGCTAAGTAACAACAATAGGTTGGAGGAATGACCTAACGCGTATCTATAGTAACTGTGACATTAATGCACGTGGCACTGGTGAGGGCAAAAGACAGACAGGCATGGGTGTCAAACGCAGGGGCAGGCTAGTAACGTAATTGGTGGCTGTGGTGTGGTAGGGCTTGTGTGGGCATGTACCATCTGTGCTGTCAGACACGTGGGTCTGCGCAAGTGTCTGTGTGAGAGCCTATGTGAGCGTGTCTAGGTGAGTGCTCTTGTCTGGGCTCGAGGTGCACTATGTATAGGTGTGTGTGGTGGTATCAATATCGTGATGTGACATGTATAGGCATGTGCCAAAGTGTTATTCTTACTGTGTGTGTGTGTGTGTGTGTGTGTGTGCGTGTGCGTGTGCGTGTGCGTGTGCGTGTGGTGGTGTGTGTGTGTGTGGGACGTTACCTTTGGACAGGGGTGCGGTGGTGTGCCTCTTGAGCGAGGTGGCCGGCTCGAAGACCCGCAGCTGGCTCAGGTCCCGGAAGCGGCACATGAAGTTCTGCTCCTCCTGCTGGGTGTGGGCCGACAGCACCTCCTTGGTCAGGCCGTGACGGCCACCTCCTCCTCCTCTCCTCCGAGCCTCCCTCTCGGCAGGAGCCGCGGGGCTGGGCGAGGGCGTGACAGGCACGGGGGGAGGGGGTGGCGAGATGGTGGCGGTGGACGCCTGGGTCGGGGTCGGGGTCGGGGTCAGGGCGGACGAGGGGGTCGGAGGGGCCTCCTCCATCACAATGTCTATAGGGGAGAAGAAGGAGGAGAGGAGACAAGGGAGGGAGCGATGTGGGAGAGGAGAGGAGGAGGAGAGGAGATGGGACACAAAAAAGAGGGAAGGGGAAAGGAGAGGAAGAGAGGACAGGATATAAGAAGAAAATAGAGGACAGGAGGGGAGAGGAAAATAAAAGGGAGGAGAATCGGAGGAGGAGAAAAGGATAAGAGGATAGGAGAATAAAGGAGATGAGAAAGAGAGGAGAGGAGGGCAGGGTAGGAGGAAAGATAGGACAGGTATTACAGACAGATTGAAACAAGAAATGAATGGATGATTTGAGAGAGAAGGAGAGCAAGAGTTTGTGAAAAAAGATTGTAAATAAAATAAACATCATAAGATGAGAATGTATTCTACTTAATAACAACCACCAGATGAATACACGCACAAACACTCACTCACTGACGCACGCACGCACGCTCACGTCCACCCACACCCATATAGACTGTAGTAAAAGCACAGGAGTCCCCGTTCTGGCTACCTGACTCGGGCGGTTTCTTGTCTCCCACGTGGACGATGGTGCTGCTGAAGCTGCACTGAGAGGTAACGGAGGCCACGCTTTCGGGCTTGGGCAACGCGAGCGGGGGCAGAGGAGGAGCCTCGCCCACAAGAGTTACCGCCGCACCTGGAGTTCATACACGCACAGACATACACGGACATACACAGACATACACGCGCATACAGACATACACATGCACACGCACAGACATACACACATACACACAAATCATGCACCCACGTTCACACATGCACACACGCACGCATACACAGACACACACAAACAAACTTTCTGTGAGTCATGTTCCGTGATGTGGCTAACCCAGAGTCTAATAAGAGAGCTACGTACGTCACTCCCATAGACCTTTAATGGTCCATTCTTTCCACAGCAATGGTGGCTCATGGAGCCTTTTACTTGTAAATCACCATTGACAATAGTTCCAGGAAGTAGTTAATTAGTTCCAGGAGGTGGCCGTAGCACACAGAAAGTGCGGTAAAGGTAAATGTGATTCGATTCTACTTCATCTTTGTTTGTTATGCAGTGGTTCTGTGTTAGTCTCCAGCTAACAGAAAGCTGCTGTCTAGAATCATTGTGAATCACATCACCAACCGACTTCCGGGTACCCGGTTGTCATACCTCTCTTAATAGACGGCTCTGGGTTAACCTTTAGATTATTCTGCCCTGTCACCGTTTATTTTCTTGACATCACTGCTGTCTATGAGCAGAGGAGGTATTCGCTCTCACACTCGCTCATTTCCCTCTCACACTCGCTCACTCACAGACATGCCTACACACTTCTGCTGTCATTGCAAACATCTGAGTTCTGTGCTGAACTTGAAATGTTTCAATATTCATGGTGTTGTCAGTTCATGAGTGAGCTTTCAGATGAATAATTTTGCCCTACAACAGGCAAGGCATGACCCGGTCAAGGCAAAAGCACAATATCAACTAAGTATGAGGTCTTTGCCTTTGCCTTTATAGAGCAGAATTATTTCCTTGCATAAAAAAATCAGACAATTTAAAGAGGAACTGCACCATGAAATCTCTACAACTCTACAGCATCAAAGTGGCCACACAAACAACAGTTGCTTCTCTGTGTTGTTGCATAACAGTGTTAGATGTCATCATGGATGTTTGTGGATTAAGCTTGAAATAGACCTTTATATTTCTGACCCAAATTTTGAGGGAAAGTCAGAGGGAGACTGATTACATAATCAAGCAATGTTCCCCACTGTTGAGTATATTTTAGTCAAAAATGAATGAAAAGAGGTGTTTTTTTGCCATTTTAAGGCCCAGCCATAGCTACAATTCAACTCCCAAGTTAAGCCGATGGTTAACATGGAGCTCTGTACATTGCTATTTTTACTCTTCATGGACCTTACTTTGCATGAGATCATTGTGTTAGTACTTAAGTAATTGAATCAATTACTTCATTTACTTGAATGACTAAAAAAAGTGGATTGGGCCACAGGTGAAGAGATTCAGGTAGCAATGTTGTTGTGCTGTCTAGTCTACTTATATGACTCTCTGACGCTCGAGTCCCATTTTTATACGCAGGTCTGTGCTATAAAGAGCACTGGTGCGTCTAAGGAGGATAAGCACAGCTGGGTGTTCTTAGGGGTCAGTATGTAAAGGGCTAATTCTGCTTTGCAGCCAATGTATTATCCAGACAACAAGTGAAACAGACACCAATGACACAATGTTGAGGCTATTGCCAAGTCAACAGGACCAATGAAAACATTTTGACATTTGTTGTGCACTATGACCAAAATAAGTTCACCCCAACTTGGCCTAGACACACAATAACAATCAATCGGCCCTATTCCAGATTTGTCTTCAATTCAAGACTACGGCAATCTCTAGCACAGCAACTACTGTCTACTGTTTCATTGTCAACCGACACTTGTCATCTGGATTATACACTTGACTGTGTGAATATGAGATAGAAACCATGCGTGAATGTTCACAGATCAGCACTTTTAAGAACAAGCTTCTGCTTTAAATAGTGACCACAATTGCTGGCTGGCTGTTCCCAGGTCAGTGGGGCTTACCATCGGTGTTGCCGGCGGTCTCCTGTTGCTTGTCGTCGTCGGACGCGGAGGAGGCGGTGCAGGACGAGGACCCGCACTTCCTCTTGACCGTGTTGGGGACATTGCAGCTCTCCAAGTACCTGTGACACGACATGGAAGGAGGAGGTGGAAATGAGATGTCATCAAATGGGGACAAGAGAGCTGACAAGAATGTATCAAATGATGACTTCATCGTGGGCCTACAGTACAATACTGCATAGGAGGTCATATTGACACAGTGAGGACAAAACGTAGATTGAGACTGAGTAGTATAGCAGTGTCTTGCCACTCATCACTTCATCAAAGAAGGTGCCGCTTTCTGTTGTTCCAAGATGGTGATAATGCTTTACGCTCATTCCCCCACAGTCAATGTGCCACTCACAGTATGTCTGTATTGTGTTAAGAAGATTGTCATTTACACATGTGGGGTCTTCAGGGAAGTTCAGTTGCTTGCGACTTAGCTATTCTGGTGACTCAGAAATTTGTTAAAATTACACAAACACACACACACAGACGCACACACACACACACACACACACACCGTATAATGCTGTCCAGACAGTTGATCTGCTGGTAGGAATAGGTGCTGTTGGGCTCCTTCCTCATCAGCTGAGAAGGTGAGGAGGGGTTTGGGTTCTTGGGGGGCAGGGCCGTCTGAGTATTCAGGCTGGTGATTGGAACAGTGGTCTGCAAAGTCCCACTGGTACCTGAAAACAACAAAAAAAAAACAATAGGAGTTTTAATATCAAAATTCTGATGCCCCATGGGGTGATATGCAGCAAATCAACCAAGTGGCAACCTTCCGTTCAAACAAATGAAGTCAGTTTGTGTCCGTTATGGTTGGAGCTGTGTGTGTGTGTGCACACGCGTGTGTGTGCGTACCGGCGTTGGCATGCTTGCGTGGCTGGGGGCGATTCCTGGACTCTATGAAGACCTGCTGGCCGCTGGTCTTCACCATGTGCACGTCCTTGCAGATCTGCTGGAAGGTCATCTGAGGAGGGAGGAAACAGATTTACTACACAGGGCAGCGATCAGCAAAAGCCAAAAATGCACACACACAAAAAAGGGGCAGACATGGGTAAGCGGTTAGGGCATCAGGCTGGCAGCACAAAGGTTGCAGGTTCGATTCCCGCCTCGCCAGGTGGGTGGGGGGAGTTATTAACCAGTGCTCTCCCCCATCCTCCTGCTGCACTGCTCTATTGGCCTGCCGTTTGAGCTGATCCCTTGCACTGGTGAGGCATAAATGTAATTTCGTTATGTGCTGTGGAGAGCTTGGTCACAATGACAATGGGAGTTTCCCAGGTGGTCTTTCAATTTCATTTCAAAAGCAAGAAAATATACAGAGAAAATTGTGAGTGTTTTATATGGCAAATATTTTTCTTAGCGCAGAGCCTATTTTATACCCTTATTGTCCTCAAATGTCCGCCGGCGGACCCATCAGTTCAAAGGGGCGACATTGAATTTGAGCTCAAGGTTGGTGGAACGCTGGGTGGAGAGATGGGTCTATTCTCTGTTATTCCCATGTAGATGAACTCGAATGCATTTAGGTACAGACACTTAATTGAATGCGGCCAATGCAATAAAATGTCAGCGTGCTTTCATACAGGTGCAATTTGAAGAGAGCTTTCACTAAAAAGAGTGAAAGCACAAAAAGGGTGAAGGTCTACTTCAAAAGCATTTAGGGGGACCGTGCTGATAGAGGCAGATTTTGTTTTTCCACATTTCAAACAGTTACAGCCACATGTTTGTTTCCATTCAAAACTGTGTGCTTGTGCGTCTACCGAATGAAAAATGCAAGCTTCATCGAAATTGCAGTTGAGCTCTGTGAACGGTCTGTACCTTTTTTGTGCTTTTATGCCATTAGTGTTCATGCATGCGGTGTGTGGGTGAGAGAGGGAGAGAGTTATATCATCATGTTCATTTCTTCTGTGGTTTTCATAATTACCAGATGCAGGAAAAGCGAGAGAGAGAGAGAGAGAGAGAGAGAGAGAGAGAGAGAGAGAGAGAGAGAGAGAGAGAGAGAGAGTGTGTGAGTGTGTGTTGGTGTGTGTTGGTGTGTGTGTGTGTGTGTGTGTGTGTGTGTGTGTGTGTGTGTGTGTGTCTCACCGGCGTGTGCCTCAGCAGCTGCGTGACGTCCTCCAGGGCCCCGGGCCCGTTGCTCTCGGAGGAGGAGGCGGCGCTGTGGTGCTGCTCGTGGGAGCCGCTGCTGGTCAGGCTGCTGTAGCCCTGCGAGCTGCCGCAGTGCACCGGCTGGGCCAGCAGGCGGTGGATCTGCTCGCTCAGCTGGGGGATCTCGGGCACCATCGCCCGGCCGTCGGGGCCCCGCGGGGGCGTGAACACGTCCTCGTTCAGCGGGCTCCTGGAGGGATGGAAGGGACATGAAGATTGTATTACGATACCCTTAGCAATAACTTTTGTTGACCTTGATCGGCAATGTAATCTAATGTAATCATGAGAAATCTCACCGTTTCTCAAAGTGAAGCTGTCTAGCCTTGCTAGTGCGAGTAACGGCAATTTTTTTGCGGATTATCCAATTAGTAATTACACTTAGAACATCATCACATAAATGGGCTGGCCTAATGCCTCTTTTCCACTGCCGGTTTTCTGGTAGGCCTACAGTTCGATGTGTCAAGCTGTGGGCCTATCAGAAACCCGGCAGTGGAAAAGAGGCATTAGCGTACTGGCGCACGAGCGTGTGTGCATGTGACACAGCCTCTGACAAGCAGATGAGACAGGGAGTGATAATTATGAGGTCGAGTGTATTCTGGTAAATGTGTGAAGCATATTGACACACCAATTCCACGTGGGGCCTTGCCATATGTGTGTGTGTGTCTTTTTTTCACGTTTGTGTGCGCCTTAGTGTCTGTGTGTTAGAGTGTATGATTGTGGGTCTATGCTCAGGTGTATGCATGTGCATGTGCATGTGCATGTGCGCAAGTGTGTGTATGTATGCATGTGTGCAAGTGCATGTGTGCGTGTGGATTTATGCATGTGTGCAGGTACATGTGTGCTTGTGAATGTATGCATGTGTGTGTGTGTGTGTGTGTGTGTGTGTGTGTGTGTGTGTGTGTGTGTGTGTGTGTGTGTGTGTGTGTGTGTGTGTGTGTGTGTGTGTGTGTGTGTGTGTGTTAATGTATTTCCATGTGCTGCTCTCCCATTCATCAGTCCGATCCCTCCCTTATGCCATACAGTACACCCTCCATCTTGCTTTCCCCCCCCCCCACCTATCTCTCCTTCCGCTCTCCTTGCCCTCCAACTTACGTTCTGACTTTGTGGCGTCCCACGATGAAGGCCACCTTCCTGCTCCAGGGGTTGACGAAGGAGGACCAGGAGGTGTCGATGGTCAGGTACTCCCCGCTCCGCGCGCACATCCGCAGGGGAGAGTGGTCGAAGGGCTGCCCCGCAAACTGGAGGACTGCAGGGTGGCAAGGAAAGACATGGAGAGACGGTTTGTTGGTGACATTTACCTTATTTGCCATTCCAATAAAACCTCATTGAATTGAACTGAATTGGTGTGAGACACTCTTTCACCGAAGAACGAATGTGTGTGTGTGTGTGTGTGTTTCTTTGTCAATATAATCCAAAGTGTGCTTCGAGGTTAACTGCCACTCCCCTTGGAAGTAAATTAATATGCTGACCTTTTTCGGCACACTAATGTGTCTGAATAAATTGTGGGATGCGTGAGGAAATGGAACAATGATTGCATAGTAACTAGGAGGTGTCTGGAAGTCAACATGAGATTTTTTTCATTGCTCATTTGCAACTACTGTGAAGCAGGGGGGGAGAGAGAGAGAGAGAGAGAGAGAGAGAGAGAGAGAGAGAGAGAGAGAGAGAGAGAGAGAGAGAGAGAGAGAGAGAGAGAGAGAGAGAGAGGGGTAGAGACAATGAAGCCTGTGACTATTCAGTGTTCTAAAGCGCTCAACACTCTTTAATGTTTTAATGTTTTTAATGACTTCTATTTGTGGTTAGGTAAAGAAGACAAGAAAGAAAGAAAGAAAGAAAGAAAGAAAGAAAGAAAGAAAGAAAGAATTAGAACAATTATGTTGGGGAAGTGAGAATGGAATAATGGCGGAATTAAGAGAAAAATAGATAAAAGACACGTTTGTGCGAGGCAGACAATAAGAAGGGAAGAGGAAGGAGAAGGAGTGAAAAGCAGGAAGACGTCAAAGAAAGAGGGAGAGAGCGAGAGATCAAAAGAGAGGGAGAGGGAGACAGAGAGAGAGAGAGAGAGAGAGAGAGAGAGAGAGAGAGAGAGAGAGAGAGAGAGAGAGAGAGAGCGAGAGAGAGAGAGAGAGAGATGGAGAAGTGGACTCACTCTTCTTGTGGATAGCCACCATGATGGGTCTGTCCTCGGGGTGAACGTAGAGCAGCACTGGCGTCCCCACCAGGTCTTGTGGAAGGTAACCTAGCAACGGCACCGCTCTGCAACGACAAGCACATGAACTCTCCTTACAACTGGAGTGGGCTTGATGTACTGTAGCTGACAAAAACGCCATTAAAATGTCCGTCTACTGCACAATCTTTGATCTTCGGCTCTTAGAATTTGGAGGACATAGTGTTTCAAAAGGGCAACTTTAGAACACGTAGATGCTTGCTGAACATTGCTACCATATCAATGTAACTGTTTGAAATGTCAACACAAACATTGTTTTAAATATGTACGAAATCTGAAGGGAATACAGGACATTCTCTTCCGTTTGGTAATGGTGTTTTTTTATCAAACGCCAGTGAAGATGGTAGCAATTTTGTTGCCAACACGCAGTCCAGGAAAGCACTCACAGATAGAAGAAATAAAGTTGGTAAATATAACTCCTTAGTCCGGTTTTCAGGAAAGTATTGAAATAACTTAAAATCTATCTTTTTCTTTTCCAGGTTACCAGCAAAATAAAGCAAATGCATAAAAATCACAAATATGGCTCCAACAAGTGTTGAAAGCTCACTTGAATTTGGAAAAAGAAAGAAAGAAAGAAAGAAAGACCGAGGTCTGACCTTTCATCCACTTCTTGAAATAGACAGCTTGGTGAGTGGCTGGTGGTGAAAATTCTCTTGTCGGCTGGAATGCGAGGAGCTGGAGGAGAGAAGGAAAGAAAAGAGAAAATTCATGAATTACTGCTGGAGGTGAAAAGGTCACGAAGATGGCGTGCTGACTTACAGTAAGTGTTTTGCTCGGTGCGCAACTCCAAACCGGTCGATTCCGAAAAGAACAAATGTGCATACAAAAGCTAAACGATAAAAAAAAAATGCATTGGGAAAAAAAGTCACAGAAATAACACAAGAGACAACAATGGGATACAACTGTTTCTGGTTGAGCAAATCATCAATGTTATACGTCATCAGGTTCAAAGGTGTCTCCACTATTTGCTCTTTGACAAAGACCTAAGGTACAGCCTACATGAGACCTTCGAACCTGATGGGGTATTTTAAAATTGAAAACGTTGATGATGGGGGTAAACCCGACACGTGTTTCTCCAATTGTTAAGACTTTGGGTTATAGGACTAAATCTGACAGTCAGCCAGTCCATCTGTCCGTTGGAAACCAGTTTGCTAGCTAGCAGACTTGCTCGTGACATACAGAAGGTCTGGGGACCTTGTTTTCCATTCAGTTTTCAGATACCATTTTCTCCTTGACTTGACTGATGAAAAGGATCTTTTGTGAAATTTAGAGTGGACACGAAGCCTCGATTTTACACACAAATGCACATACAGAGGCACGCGCGCACACACACCTTTGAAAAGAGGCTTATTATCCGTTCACTGTGCTCAAGTAGGCGTATATTTAGAACTGCATCCATGCCTTGATAGATTGTCGCACACAGTGTGAACCGCATGCATAGTGATGTGCGCATCTCTTTCACAGCAGAACATTCTGTACACTCTGTATCTTTATACTGTACAACAAAGCTAAAATGTCAGCACATTTTCAACACAAAAGTCATGTAAAGTATGGCACGACCAGCATCAACACGGCTGGACCTGGATGGCTATTACTCCCTACTGTTCCTCTCTAGCCCTGTCAGGTGTCGGGAGGACAGTTCCCTTTCAAGTCACCGGTGGCTGTCCATGCATAATACCCACACAGCATGATACTGACACCCCCCAGACTTCCATGTCTTCATGTCAGTGAGCAGGTGTTGAGAAGAGCCTGACTTTGTCCTGATATGTAGCTCAGAAGTGTGGCCAAAAAGTTCAATCCTGATTTCACAGTCGCACGATCAATGCTTTTTTTTCTTTTTTGTGTAAGAGAATACTTCTTTCAACAAATATCCATGCTGCCTTTCTTGTGCCTTTCGCTTCCCAGAACACCTTAGCGTTTTTAGCCGAACGATGCATTTACATGCACTTGTACTTGTACTTGATGGATGTAAAATTAGGTGGGGAAAAAAAATCATGTTCATATTATTTACAGTAAGATGCCGAATTGGGTGGTTACCACATTAAGCTCTCCCTTTTAGCATTTTTGGGTGCTCCACCTACTGGCGTGGTGAGACAGGCATACATATCTCATCTTCGCATGAGAGCGCCTATAGTCAAGAAAACTCCAAGAAAATCCAAAAAAAACTGAACTTGGCAAACCGAGCACTTGTGTTTTTTTCTTCCTTTTTAATAATGTGTCTACACGGTCAAGATTTCTTGGTGGGACGGTCACTTTCAGCAGATGAGTGTTTCAAAAGATCCATGAGAACTTTCAAAGGCAAAGCCATTTTGTTTCTGTGTCTCTGCACACTACGGCGTGTAGTTTTGGCTGCCCTGGGCCGCTGTTGACACATTTGTCAGCTATGCGACCTTGGATAGTGTGTGATAATCCGTAGTGTGGTCTAAGATACTCTATCGCATTCTGCTCTTCCTTATTTCTCTCTTTTCTCCTCTCTCTTTCCCCTAAGAAGATTCTCCACACAGACATAAACAAGATAAAATGGAGACGAGATTATATGGAGACATCTTTTTCGCTTTAATTCCTTAACGTCACTCCTAAAGGGTCAGTTGTTATCATGTTTATCGATTGCCTGTATGAGATGAAAATAGGTTTCTACGTCAATTAGTAGATGGTGTGCGTGTGTGTGTGTGTGTGTGTGTGTCTGGCATGGCAATGTTGGCTGGACCAGTTACAAGACAATGTGAGATCATCTGCTCTAAACTAGTCTCACTCTCCCTCTTCTCTCACCATAACAGGAACTTGTATACACATGAAGGAATGTGAAGGAGTCAAAATGATGTCAGTACAGATATCTCGCCTCAGTGCACCTGGCCATGCAGCCAATGTTTTCTAAGCAAACTCACGCCATTGGCCAGCCTTGATCGCCATTTCAAGGACTGTTAGGAGGAGGACCAATAGACGATGTTGCCCCCTATCTGCGTGCGTACGTATATGTCGTTGTGTTTGTCTGTGTGCGTATGTGGCTGTGTGTACGTGTGTCTGCACCTTCATATCTAGATCCGCAAGCAGCAAGGCTGGGGGTTGCCGTGCATGCATGTGTGTGCATGTGTGTGTGTGTGTGTACGCGTCTTCACCTTCGTATCCGGAGTGTACCCGCTCGGCGATGAGCAGGCAGCACGGCTGGGGGTCGGCGGTGTCCGAGGCCCGCAGGGTGAGCTGGTAGGGCGTCAGGCGGAAGGGGTAGTAGCGCATCTCACCGCCGTGCATGCTGTCCGCACTGATGCGGCAGAACATGGACTTCTCCTGCGTGCAGTCCGCAGGTGGGGAGGCTATGGAGAGAGAGAGGGAGGGAGAGAGAGAGAGAGAGAAAGATGTTACAACATGACATACTTGATTTTGAGCTGCTATGTCGCATTATATGTCAAGTATAGTATCAGGAGATGAATGGACCTTGGCCTTGGCGATAGCCTTAACACGCACACAAAAAGACATACACTTCTTATGTACACAAGTGTGTACACATACACAAGTGTACACACAGCATCACACGGACGTGTGCTGCTATGTATATATAAACGTGTGTGTGAGTGTGTGTGTGTGTGTGTGTGTGTGTGTGTGTGTGTGTGTTTCAGGACAACCTTAATTGTGCTTATTGGGAACAGGACAAGAACAAAATGAGTGCTCGCTTCCCAGAAAAGAAATACATTTTTCTAGAGGTGAGCGTCATCACCTCAGCAGCCTTAACAAAAGCAGCAACAAAAGTGCCGCTTCTCAAATAATGAATTACCCTCACTCCTCTCCCTTTTTGCGTGTGGGTGTGTGTGCAAGTGTGTGTGTGTGTGTGTGTGTGCGGCGCGTATGTCTTCATATGAGAAAGAGAGAGAGAGAGGGTTAGTTGACTCCCCAATGCCCTGCCTGACATCGGCCACTATCTGGTTATTCCAGTCTCAACAGAGTCTTTCGACTATAGTGTGTCCACTCTCCTTTGCTTCTCACTGCACCAAAAATGTGGCAGTTCCACGAATCATGAGCAAGGTCGATGGAGCTAAATGGTTTCTAGTCCAGAAATAAAGCTGGCTCTTCTGTGTTCACAATGATTGGGAGTTAATGGAGCTATTTTTTTAAATATTAAAATGAAATAAAATAATAAATAAAAATCAAACTAATAAAAATGAAAAAAAAAAAAAAAGATTCCTCCGCTTCTCACCGGAGCCGATGTAAGTGAGAAAGAATGGCAGTCGATGGAGCTAAATGGCTAAATTGCTAGAATCTTTTCTCGTCATCAGATTTAGAGATAAAAGTTTATTGTTGTGGTCCTTACCAGAGCCGATGCACGCGGCCCAGGGCGGCAGACGGCAGGGCGCCGTGCTGCTGTAGAAGGTGTTGACGTCCTGCGGGGCCAGCAGCTCCGAGAAGAGCGCCCCCTGCAGACGCTCCGCCTTGCAGCGCATCAGAGACGAGCCGTGAGGAGAGATGTACACCACCTTCCCCGACAGGAAGGAGACCGCGATGGAGAAGGTATCCTGTAGAGGAGGAGGAGAGAGGAGATGGAGAGGAGAGGAGAGGAGAGGAGAGGAGAGGAGAGGAGAGGAGAGGAGAGGAGAGGAGAGGAGAGGAGGAGAGGAGAGGAGAGGAGAGGAGGGGAGAGGAGAGGAGAGGAGAGGAGAGGAGAGGAGGGGAGAAAGAAGAGATGAAAAGAGAGCGGGAGAGAAACAGATGGCAGACAGACGAGAGAGAAAAAGAGCAATGTAAATACAACATGAATGATCTACTTTGCACTAAAATTACACTACTATAAATAAGCTGCAAGATAAGTTGCATAAACAAATACAGTACTGTACATTCTGTGCGTGCCTGTCTAACAATACTGTGTGCTGTTACGCGCATGTCCTACACTTAACCCCAAATCTAAGATGGGGGTAAAAAATAGGAACGTGACAATAGATTAAGCGGAGCTGAAAGTACATTCAAATGCACCAGCGGCCCTCAAGATGGCAGAACGTCCTCCCTGGAGAACACTCGGATCATTACAGAACCTCCTCAGACTGAGCGCGCAGGAAATTACCCAATGTCCTCTCTGGCGGCGTTCATCAGGTACCGAGGACATGAGATCAGCCAGAGTACAGTAATAAGTGGCCAGGCAGGAACACCTGCCAAATTACGGAACCTACGTAGGCGGCCAAGTTTCAAATCAGCCCAAGCCAATCAATCCTCCAAGATGTGACTGGAAGAGGGTATTTTTCGAAAGACTTGACGCACGGAGAGACCAAGTCAGAACTAATCAATCTGAGGAGAAATTCATGGGTGTTTTCTTTGGTCAGAGCCTGTGGTTTTGTTGTCTATTGATTTGTCATGCGACGTGACAGACAGTGTTGTCTTGGTAATCATAAAAATACAGAAAAGGAAGACTGGCTCAAAAACAACAAGGCAGATGAGCACAATCGATCGATCTGAAGGTCTCTGGATGCAAATCAAATCCTCAATGGTATAATTTTACAGTTTTTGTGTTTGAGTAACACAGTATGGAGCAAATCACTCTATAATCAGTGTGTGATGAAAAAAACGCAAGGCCATTGGATATTGTCAATTATACTGTATTTGCAAACATTTTATGGACAATTAGGAGAGTGGATTTCCATTTGAAAGGGGTCATTACTCTTGACCTCCATTGGATGCTGTGCGTTGCTGTTGTTTACTGGTTGCACAATGCGCAAATAATGAGCGGCTAATGAAAACGGGTCGAATCAGCAGAACACTCATCTGGTTGGGTAAGATGGGTACAGGGACAAGGCCAGACCAACTTCACAAGGTAAGGCCGGCTATTTGTGTGTGTGTGTGTGTGTGTGTGTGTGTGTGTGTGTGTGTGTGTGTGTGTGTGTGTGTGTGTGTGTGTGTACATCTGTATGTTTGTGCATGTGTGGCTGTGTGTGCATGTATCTGTCTGTGTGCATGTGTGCCTATGTGTTTAAATGACAGCAATAAAGATGGAAGTATCCATTTGAGACAAGTGTCTGGGAGGTTTGAAAGTGCATTCTGTGAATGAGTCTTTGAATGAGGAAAGATGAAAGACTCATTACGATAATTAGACTCCATTTGAGCGCATCAATGGTTTAGCGTGTTCCTCCTCCTTTAGCTTGCCTCCCTCTGTGAGGCCTGGCAATCAGTGTTCTTGGGGGCTGTGTGTGTGTCTGTGTGTGTGTGTGTGTGTGTGTGTGTGTGTGTGTGTGTGTGCGCGCACATGCGTGTACATACTGTGTTCTTGAGTGCTGTGTGTGTGTGTGTGTGTGTGTGTGTGTGTGTGTGTGTGTGTGTGTGTGTGTGTGTGTGTGTGTGTACATACTGTGTTCTTGAGCGTGTACTCGGAGGTGATGTTGTCCAGCTCCTCGATGGTGAAGGTGGAGAGGTCCAGACTGCAACCCTGGCACTCCTCAACACTCCACTGGTGGTAGTACTCCTGATTGGCTGGGGGACACAAATACACAACACATCAGCACACACACACACATACACCAGTACCTGCAATGCTAGCCTACTGTATAACAAAAACAAGCAAGTGTGAGCGACAGTACAATTAAACAGGATATTTCGTGCCACTAGTTTAACAGGTACATCACACTCCATAGAAATTGACACCTTGTGAGAAGGGAGGAACTCTCTACATATTTAACACTTACACAGGAGTGAGACAGAAAGAAAAAGATAGAGGGAGAGAGACAACAAGAAAGAAAGAAAAAAAGAAAGAAAGAAAGAAAGAAAGAAAGAAAGACGAGGAAAATAAAGAAAGATCAGAAAGAAAGAGAGCGAGCGCGAGAGAGAGAGAGCGAGCGCGAGAGAGAGAGAGAGAGAGAGAGAGAGAGAGAGAGAGAGAGAAAGAGAAAAAAACTTGACCTCCCCCTTTTGTTCACTCTACCGCTCTACACCAAGAGAGGGTGCTCTGACCTTGCCGGATGTCTCAATTATGTAATCACGGCCAATCTCCCCCGGCATCAGGCACCACCTGCACTTAGACACTCGCCCACGGCCCAAAACCACCGCCTTCCCCCTCAACCCTACAGGGCCATTTGGCACCCACACACACTCTCTATTGGGTGATGGGACACGCCGTGCCCACAAAGACCAAGACGTGCACAAGATACCCAAGGCACTCCCACACACGCACACACACAACAGACAGCAGTATCAAAAACTCGCTCGAGCCCACACGCCCCCATACTCCCACCCATACACCGGATAGCGAGCCTAGTGACACGTCGTACACCCACATACTACACCCACACTACGCTGGCCTCCCCCACATGCGGGGCAACGTGAACACCGTTAGCATCCACGCTCACAGAGACCAGAGGCGCCAAAAAAGTAAAAGTAAAAAGAAACAATAACACTGGCCTTTTCTCCATGATCTTGTAAGCACACTTGGAAGTGTGCCAGCCTAATTGCACGCCACGCCAAGTGATTGGATACTCTTTGGTGAACTCTGTGGAGTATCCAATCACTGGGCGTGACTAATTAGGCTGACACACTTCCAAGTGCGCTTACTAGAACATTGAAAAAGGGCCACTTTCCTTATCTGAGTAAGAAGTAACCCTGTCTGGCAATCGTCTGACTCTGCGCTGACTGGATCAAGTTTGTGGTCGGTTCTTGTTAGGTTTTTGGTATTCTTCCATAACAACACAGTCTATCTACCGCATTACATAACTGTTACGCCATTGTGTATACTGCACCTAATATCATGTGATCAGCGCACCCACAATACGCCCACCCAGCTCTGCCCTCCCCACATTAAGAAACCAACACCACTTGGTGACATCAGATTCTACAAACAGAAGATACTCCCACAGCTGGCCACATCCACTGATACGCCCTCGTCTCACATTGACCTTCATTTATCTACACTCCCATCTGCCTGGCCCAAAATAGCTTAAGCTTAATACACAGGCATCACACACGCGCGCGCGCACACACACACACACACACACACACCTCTACTTATCTCAGCAAACACCAATCACTCACACACAGACACACATAGGCATCCACCCACCCATCGCAGCCACCCACCCACTACCACACCACCAGCAATCTTCCTACCTACCTACCTACCGTACCTCTGCTTGATGCAGCTGAGGCCATACTTGAACACCAGGAGCGTGGAAGAAAAACCCCTTGGGGCTTGCCTTCCTACGTCAGCAAACACTAATCACAAACACACACAGATACAGTACATGCAGATGCACACACCCTGCATCTGTAAGGTATCAAATCAGCCCAGGGCTTACTTGAGGGTGTTGAGTGTGGAGAGGAGCCCACACACCCAAACACACACACCTAACCAAACCCCCAGCTACTTCAAACTTGCTTGACGCAGCTACGTGGCAAACTTGAGGGTGTTGAGCGTGGAGGAGCGGCCCTTGGGCTTGCACACACACACCCACACACACAAATGCCCCTTCCGCAAGATCTTACCTCGGACTTGCTTGACGCAGCTCAGGGCGTACTTGAGGGCGTTGAGCGTGGAGGACCTGCCCTTGGACTTGCGCTCGGGCGGCAGGCGTATCTTCAGCTCCTTCAGGGCCTTCATGAGCTCCTTCTGGGTCTGCACGCGCGCCGACTGGTTGCTGCTGCAGCCGCTGGTGCTGGGTGGGTCCTGCTCCGAGCTGCCCCCGCTCAGCAGGCTGTAGCCCAGCGAGGAGGAGGGCGGAGACGGGCTGTGGCTGTGGGAGTTGGAGCTGCTGGAGGGGAGGAAGGAATGGAGGACAATGAGTGAGGATGAGTGTGTGTGTGTGTGTGTGTGTGTGTGTGTATGTGTGTGTGTGTGTTTGTGTGGAGCTGCACAGGATAAAAATGAGGCGTTAGAATTCCAGAGTCAACTTAGATAGACTTATAAACAGTTAATGGTAAATGGTAACGATAAATGGTTATTGCCATGTACTGTGTATATTTTAAAATCTATAATAAATTAGGTAAAGGGTGAATCTAATCTAATTTTGGTTTAACGAACAGAGCGTTGGTATTGGCGACCACTAGCTGCAAGTCAACAAGCTCCATCACAGATTATAAAACTAGTCTACTGTAATGGAAGACGGCTCCCCTGGGACAAAGTGCATTATTTGTCCATTTTCTCTGCAGAAAGGAATCAGAATATTCATGATTCATCTGCTTTCCATCTTCCTCACCATCATCGCCAGGCCTAGATGAGGCACCAGCAGCAGCTCGAGTTAGCACATTTCAGCCAGCGCCTGCCATCTCTGGCTCTTGCCTGCCTCCCGGGTGCAAATGGCATTCATGTTATGCTAACTATATTCATCAATACCCATGTCAGGTCCCTGCTGATGGAGTGGAGTGGAGGGGAGGCTTGGGAATTGGCTGAATTAAGAACCTCTAACCTAGCCTTGTGACTTCTCCCAAAGGATAGCCAATCTACACACTGGCTCCAACTCAATCAACGTCCTGCATCACGTCTTCTCTTTTTTGCTTGTGGCCTCGTGATGCCAGGCAGTGTGCCACTGCTTGATGGATATCTCGCAAAAGCACTATTCAAAGGTCATTTTCTCATTTGCAATCGGGATGTTGAATGGGGGCAAGTCCTTATGGACTTCCTTGGAACTTCTACCACTAGACAACTGCAGATTTGCAATCCGAATCAGGTGCAACAGGTACATCACATGGACTTTAAAGCATTGACGCATGAGCCTAGTGATTCTTTAGCTCTGAAGATGTCCTTGATGCCTCCTTATCTCTTGATTGAGATTGTCTGCAGCAAAACAGTGCCTTCATGCATATCAAAAAGGCCCGCTCTTATTCCCCCTACGTTGACTGTAAATGAGTTTGAATTAAATATTCAATATGCTGTCTCGTGTTTTGGTGTCTGTTCCCATGTGTGTCCAGCACGGTTGGAACTTAAACACCAGTCTCCCACCAAATACTGGTTCATTTAAGCTCTGACTGGTGGGACTCGAAACGGCAAACCTCTGATCTAAAGCCCAACACCCAGCCCAATAGGCCACGGCTACCCAATATAGTACCCTGTAACATCCTGGTTTCTAATCGCTACATGTGTCTGTTTGTGCCCGTTTCTGAGGAAGTCCTCCTGATCTGGACCCCGTTTCTCGAAAGCACCGTCGCTAACCAATTAGCAACTTACTAGGTTTCCAATGGAAAATTGCATTGCAACCAAGTAAGTTGCTAACTTAGCCAAGTTAGCCACGAAACACACCCCTGGTTTCCTCACCTCTTGTTGCTCTCCGTGGTCTCCAGCATCATGCCCGAGTCCTTGCAGTTGTGGCTGGAGGAGCTCTGGTAGCTGCGTGAGGACTGCCGTCCACGGGAACCGTTCTCCCGATCCATGCCGCCCTCGCTCTCCCGCTCGCCCGAGTCGTTGCCGCTGGACAGTGCGTCCGTGTCGTCAGAGGTGGGCCCGCCGTGGCCGCGGCCGTGGCGCGGGTTCCCCCCGGACGTCGTGGACGACCCCCCATCTCCTCTGGCCCCTGTGGAGGAGGACGCTCCTCCCGGAGACGAGCTCCCATGACACTCCCTGTTGCCGACGCCCTCTTCGGGAGAGGAGGAGGAGCCTCCGCTCAGGCCTGGAGAGCCGTGCCCCACCTCTTCCTCTTCCTCTGACCGACGCCCAACTCCGCCCCTTTTGTCATCGCTGGGGGCGGCGTTAGGGTTCTCATAACTCATACTAATCTTGGACGATCTCTGTGTTTGAATGATTGTGTGTTTGTGTGTGTGTGTGTGTTTGGGGTGGGATTCCTATCTGAGTGCTTTAAGTTAAAGTCTTTTACAGATTAGGTGGGACTGCATGGCCTACAAAACAGTTGAATCATGATTGTCTTTATGTCGGGCTGGTTGCAAAGTCGAAAAATGATTAGGTTTCCCATAGGTTGAGCAAAAGAATATAATAGTCAAAAAGTTGTGCTCTGCGTTTAAAGGTGAAAAGAGTGCTCACGCTAGTGAGAAAATATCATGTGATATAGGAACTGGCGATTTCATGCCTCGGCTAATGGTTGAAATAAAACTTAATAAAACCTCTTCAACGGCAAAAAAGATCACAGCCTGGATGACAAAGCTTTGAGGAAAAAAACTGAGGAGGCGCTTACGAAACAAACTTGGCGACCGTGCCTCCGCCAGATGGACCGTTAGGGAGAGTGTGAAGCAGAGAGACTGCTGCTGCCACTGCTCGATGGAGGATGGAAAAACACTGCCACAAGAGAGAGGCAACGTCGGAAGATCAGGAATCTTTCCTTTTTGGAGTTTCTGGATGATTGTCACTTCCTTGGAAACTTCCCTCTCGTCCACTTCAAATCCTCTAAGAAAGTTGACCTGTGAACACATAAATTGGGGACAAATCGTCAGGGTCCTGTCAAGCAGCTTTAGCAATAAATAGGTCTCACCACTAGGGTTTCGAACCTGTCCTTTGTACAAAAGATAACAGAACAACATTCACAGTGGTGGGGTTGTGGCCAGTGACTTTGTATTGAGAGACTTCTTGAAAAGCAGGGTTGGTGGGAGGTTCAAGTGAAAGCGTTTTCAATTCAAGGAGTAGACACATGAAGAGAAGACTATGACAACGCACGTGTGCGCACATACAGTCTCAGCCCTCAAGCTCCAACCACGCGAGCACGCGCACAAACGCAAACACACACACACACATGCCCACATGCGCGCGTACACACATATGCACTAAGACATATTATACACACGCAGAGAAATACAAATGCGAAAAAACACAGCACAAATACTCATCCTTCTACAGTAGTCATTTGTCTCTCTCTGTTCATATGTACTAAGAGCACTTCACTGCCCATCAATTTCACTCTGCCCCTCTTCTGTCCATTCTTCTCTCCTCTTTACATTTCCATCATCCATTGCCATCTCTCCATCACTCTCTCTCTCACTCACACACAAGTAAAAAAAACAGCCCAAACAGTGCAGTCCATCTGGACCTTGCACAACACTAATTAGTCTTTTCTCCAACCCTCTCACTATTCACTACTCTCAAAGCCATCCGTGAAAGCTATCCTGAGAGAGTCCATGTATACGATGTATTAAAAATAAATCATGATCCAATTTAGAGTGGTGTTTTTAAAAAAGTGTGTGTGTGTGTGTGTGTGTGTGTGTCCTTGGTTGAAGACTGCAGATGCTGTGAACAGGTTGGGCCATGTGAGTGTGAATAGGCAGTGAGCGAGCACAGAGAGAGATAAACACCATCATGCAGGGGGGGGGGCGCTGAGAAAAACACCCAAAACACACTCACACACACTAACTCACTCCGCCACTCCAAGAACACACACACGCACACACACACACTCTACTGTAGACTCACAAACCCACACAAGCACGCACACTCACACGTGCCGAGATGCATGTGCACACACACACACACACACACACACACACACACACACACACACACACACACACACACACACACACACACACACACACACACACACACACACACACACACACACACACACACACATAAAAGGACCAGGCTGTCTGGAGAAACTCCAACGTCCAGTAAAAAATATCTTAACCTGTGCCCTTTGCGAGTATTTATGACAAACATACCGGCCTCTCCTCTCCGTCTCCTCCTCCATCCGCTAAATGAATGGCGCATGAAAGACTGGTGATGATACAACGATAACCCCAACTCTACCTTGGAACTCTACACACTTGCAACTCTCTCAAAAACACAACTTATCACCTTTTAATAAATGTGTTATTTGGATGTAATTATCCAGGACACTTCTTCTCAAGCTTCGGTGACAGAATTAAGAGCAATCTTGTAGACACACTACACAAACACAGGCATGTGTGCACACAGGGTGCAATTTGCCCCGAAATCCCCCCCAAAAAAAGAGAGGGAGGGATAGATTTCAGGTTTTAACCAATATCAGCAGCTACATTAAACCAGGTAGAAAAAGGGGGCATATCAAAACCAGAAGGGAAGACAATTTCTCCCCATGTACACACCCTCAGGCATGCACATGCGCGTGCAAGTACACGCTATTTGTAAGGTCAGCATGTGCTTCCCGACGCTCGCACTCTTTAACAGCATCAAGTCGTGCAGCAATTGTTCAACAGAATTTAATATTTGCTGCTGTGCTGTCATTGTCGTTGCCTTTGCGTATGCTCAGCCCCCTTTGGAGACTCGACGTGCGTCTCAATGAAGAGGAACAGTGAGGTGCTATAGGAGGAGGAGAGCAGGAGAGGAGGAAGGAGGAGAGGAGAGGAGGAGAAGAGGAGGGCTTCATTTGTGGAGAGATGAAAAGCCACGATCATCACCATGCCAACCAGCCCTAAGCTTACGGCAGTCTCAGAGGAGAGAAGAGGGAGAGAGGCAGCAGGATACAGCGAGAGACAAAATGAGAGAAAATAAGTGTGTGTGTGTGTGTGTGTATGAGAGAGAGAGAGAGAGAGAGTGGGAGGGGTGCAGAGAGAGAGAGAAAGAAAGGGAGGAAAAAGTAGGAGATTATAGATTCTCATTCACATTTGGGCTTGCATGCCCATGGAAACCCAGGTTCGAGTCTGGTAGGGGTAATTTCCCAGCCCTACCCCATATCTCTCTCCTGCTCATTTCCTGTCTCCTCTCACACTGTCCTGTCATAATAAAGGCCCCAAAAGCCCCCAAAACATACTTAAAAATACTTTGGCACCAAATATGCTCTAGAATGTGTTAAATAAACATTGTTTTACTGTGTACTCGGACTGATGTTGACAACTACCTAACAGAAAATCCCTGCTCAATGAATAATTAACTGAAGTTTGCTTTGGCATCAGCCTAAACTTCACTTTTCTGCTCACAACACAAACGAGAGTGCACTCATGAAGATTGTTTACCAATGTTCACACAGGTCACTCTAAGTGCAATTTTGATACGTCAGTAGTAATAGCAAACAGCTCTTGTGCCATACTAACCCCAATGGTCACACACGTCACAAACGTTCAATTTCGAATCATTACAGCAATCAGTAAATCAGTAAACTCTTGCACCACACATTAACCCTAATCCCCAAGCAGTATCCTGATCCTACAACACAGCATCACTTCACAATGCTAGGGTGCATTTCTCAAAAGGGGAGTTGTTAGCCTGTTAGCAACTTTGATAGTTGCCAATGGGAAAATGCATTGAAAACAACAAAGTAGCTAATGTAGTAGCAACTTGGGTTTCGAGAAATGACCCTCCTACATTGCTACAACACAGTCTCTCTCTCTCTCTCTCCCTCTCTCTCTCTCAGACAGAGAGAACAGAAACGGAGAGCACCTGTCAGGAGGACCCTATCTGCATGTTTCCATGAGTCTCAGCACACAATAACACCGGCGACAACAAGAACAGGAAATGCATAGAAAACAAGTCTCAAGCCCATAAATAAAAACATGTCTGACTGCCTTTCTTCATCCTATTACACCTTTCAACAACAGGTGGCTTCCACACCAACAAACAACACAATCACACACATGAGACATACTCTATTGTATACAAAATGTCATTTGACGACTTGACTGGATAGCCATTACATTTTCCAGAAAATAACTGTCAATTATGTAAATAACATTATGCAACTCCGATGAATCATTTGAGGCCGATTTGTGATAAGACTGACCAATAGGCTACCACGATGCCCAAATGTGTCATGGGAAAATGTTATTTGGTGATTAGGCTACATACACAATTTATTGAAAATGACCTGCCTGTTCAGCTATTCTAAATAAGAGGTTCTCACTGCAACGAGCCTATGCAGTAGCCTACAGTATGTTGTGCTTACAAGGCGGTGATTCCAGCGCCTGCCAGGTGCCATATTCGCCAACCTCTGCTCTAGCCCACCTGTAAAAGCGTCTCTCGATCACGCAATGGGCATAACCTGAACTGTAAAAAAAACCTGACATAGTTTATAACGAGACCGAAACCAATAACATGCCAGGGTGTAACACGCCCCAAAGTCAAAAGCATCAATTTCGCATCTTTGTAACATCCCGATATGCGCATTCACCTGGTGTAAGGCTTCATTCCAACAACATATCGTTAACTGACAGAATCGTTATTCATTACGCATAATCTCTCATCAAACCCCTTACAAACACAGACAGCAAAATTTCATCTCTGCTCTGTCTCCTCCAGGTATAAACGCTAGAATCAGCAAAATTAGTTTTCTCCCTACCGTGGTATAGAAACGGGGCGAAACAGGCATGTGGATGTGGTGCTTGTTGCGCGCGCGGTTCGGCACATGGTTTGTATGGCTACGACGGGGTCTGTTTTTAATTGGAGATTCGCAGAGCAGATTTGACAGCGTGGAAAGACGGTGGACCACAATTTTCACAGAGGGATGTGTGTGTGTGTGTGAGGGGGGGGGCTGGAATAGTCTCATGCTTGCTCACGCTATCGAGAAGACAGCGCCCCCGCCGCCCGTTTGCCATTATTCGTTTGGCGGCTGAAGTAACTGCATAAAACAGGAGAGTCGGAAAGCTACTGGCGGATAGCTTTCCATCGGGTCCGCCCACGGTGCGTCGTGTAAACACACCAGGCACGTGTTTGGAGCAGTGATTTTCGTTAGGACCTCCTCGTCCCTCACTGGCCAGCTCCACTGACCAATGAGAGAGCCGCATGGCCTGCTTTCACCCAAATCGAGCTGCTATTGGTCGGCCGTGAGAGCAGAGTTTGGGCGTAGGCGAACATCACCTGCGCCTCCACGCTTTCGCTCTTGTAGCCTAGTTCTGCGTGCGCAATGTATTAATTTGACACACAAAATCACGACGTTGCATTCAGTTGACTTGTCATGAACATCTAATCGTATGCATTTCGTACAGCCACGATTACATATTCCTCTAATATGGGCGCCTCTAAAAGTATTTAGAGATCGCTTTTAGTGTCTTTACTATGCGCTGCGTCCCTGTCACGACTGTTCTTTCTCTATTAGGCAAGGCTTATTTCAGGTTCGTCTCACAATAGTCCAACTAATGATGGGTGGCCTACGCCCTTTCAACTTTTAACATGAATTTAAAACGGTCATCTCTTATTTTGCTTTTAGAAATTCTTGCGCACCAGAAAGATTACAGGACGAGGGATAGGACTATAAAGTATATCGAATCTATTTCTGTAACCATAATTGTGTGCTGTGGACAAGACATTTTGTCCTTTTCGAGACTCCTTCAGTGCCATCCTGTGTGTGTGTGTGTGTGTGTGTGTGTGTGTGTGTGTGTGTGTGTGTGTGCGCGCGCGCGAGTGTATCTATGAGTGCGTGAAAGAGAGAGAGGCAGACAGACTAAACAACAGACACTTTTTTGCCGACTTCGTGCAAGGTCATCATTAGTGGACTGCAGTAATACGCATGTAGAACTTCTATTTTCACATATAGGCTAATAAAACGGCCTGAAACTTTGTCATGGAGTGGCATCATGTAGTCAATGTTATTATTTGTCTTAATTATTCCGAAGGCCTTCACTGGCTTGTAAGCTACTTGACAATATAAACAATTACTGAACTTGAAGCTCCAGTTTTACAAGATTTTCAAGAGCGCCTTCCCATCGTAGACTCGGCCTGAATAATACTCGCCAAGTCAGACTGAAAGTAATGGTTTTCACAGAAAGTGAAAATTGAAAATGTTTGGTTTGCAGATGCTTGCATATTGTTTTTTTTGTTGTCGTTTTTTTTTTTTTTTTAAATCAAGTAATGTATTTGTCAGGACAATCATTTCATACAGCCGATCACCATGAATGAATGACTAATACCATTTTAAATGCCTTGGTGGGTAATCTTGACTAGGAAAATTTGAGCTCAGCAAGCTGAAGCTGACCTAATAATGTATCCACTGACCTAATTATACGCCTGCGAATGTATCTCCTGCCGGGAGGCTGAAGGCCACGTGAAATTGGCAAGTGAGTGACATGGCCCTTGTAGTTTTATCATCCCTGTAAGAGCAGGGCTCCAGAGTGCGCCCAATTTGGTCGCACATGCGCCCATTTTTTTCAGTAGTGCGCCTAAAACATATTTTTAGGCGCACCGGTGCGACCAGCCATCAGTAGAACAAAATGAATAGGCAATGCTAAACACCCATTTTAATGGGCATACAATTATTAGCCAGTCTGCAGTAGTGACTCATCTCAAAATAAAACGCGTCAATGCGGTCATTCCTTCAACTCCGCTGAACTTTTCTCCCTCTCGCTGACAGGCAGCCCGGTGGCGACGTTTCAGAATAGAATGTTCGACTTCGAAGTTGCTAAACTACCGGTATCCGAGCGAGTTCACATGTGCTGCTAGCGAGTTAGTGTTCTCAACGTCTGTTGAAACAGACGAGAGTGTTACAATCCCTGGAAAAACGAAATGGCTTGAGGATGTTTTAAACATAGCCACACAAACACAATTGGCCACAACATAAACGCAGACGGGTGCGCGGAGAATGGCCCGTTGCTGTGCGGGCAGAGCTGGCCAAACAACAGGTGACACGCTATCTCTCGGAACTTCTGTGAAAGTTTTTTTTATAGCGACTACATAACCTAGTATTACTGCCTATCTGTCGGCAAGGCATCGTTCAGGCACCGAGAGAGCGAGAGAGAGCGCACGGAATTGTGCTGTCGTGTTTGTATAGCGCTTGATACCGTCCACAATCATCATGCAGAGCGCTCAAAAATGGGGAAATACAAAACCCAATTTACCTCGGATTCCACTGTAAACATGTTAGTGTCTAACTTAATAATTTGAAAAACCATGCATTTTTAACTGGGTCTGAAATCTATCTATCTATCTGTCTAACTAACTAGGCCTATATAGCCTAACTAACTTTCTATCTATCTTCATATTGGAATGAATAGGCAATGTGGAACCCTGTGCTTGTGTCGTGTGTGTAGCCTAGTCTTATTGCAGAAAATTAAAGCTTAGCATACCTGTAGCCAAGATGTGGTAGACCTAGTTAGGTAGGCCTACTGTCATGTCTTCTAAGGAGCACATTTGGATAGCCTATAGCACAAGGAAGGCTCCAGGTCTTTTCAAATAATAATAATGATAATAATAATTATTATTATAGGCCTACTATTATTATTACTATTATTATATATATTTTAAAAAAATTAAAGCTGAGGTGCGTGTGTGTGTGGGCCTAGGTAAAAACATGTGGGTGCACCTAAATTTTGTGCTGGTGCACCTAAAAAAATTTTTTAGGCGCACCAGTGCAACCAGTGCAAAAAGTTAGTCTGGAGCCCTGTAAGAGCCACAAACGTTTCAGATACATCCAATGTGCAGACTTGCAACTGAGGAACTGATTTAACTAGAGTAACACAGGCTTTGGGGCATGCCTTCACAGATACGTGATTCACGCCTCTCTCCATCATAGCAATAGGACAGACTTATGCTTACATGTGGGTTACTAGTTACCGATTCTTGAGATGTTCTGGTAGGCCTAGTAGCCTACTTACACTATTATTAACCCAGTAAGACACAGCCCCTGCTATAAATTTGCTGTTACCAAAATGGCAATGATCCAAGTCTAAATGTATTACTTAAGGAACTGTGCAATGTCACAACGGTGAAGTACTATGGCAGTTACGTTTCAGAGACTATTAAAGCATTCCACTGGAACAACATGCATTGAGGTGCTAGAATAGTGTAATTCACGGTCACGTATGCCAGTCACTTTGTCAAACGTATGAATCTGACCTGATATCTTGAATTACATCCTGTGGGATAACTGACTATCTACACTATATGACCGCAATAAAACCAGGCTACAACAACAACCATGGCCACAATAGGACTGTGATGCATGAATGCTACAATAGTAACAGTAATGATATACATGCATACAGTGGTCTGTATGCATAACAACACAACTGTGCACCACTTGGTTCTTTACACCCACTTCAAGTTCAAGTTGATGTATTTGCACCCAAGGAAATAATTGGTTGCAGCAGGTATTTAAAAACAAACACAGACAGTACATCAGCTGATACATATCATAGCAAAGACACAGGTCATCGCAACACATATGGACACGACCAGCATAAAACAAAGTACCAGCCACTGCACAGCAAGACAGAGCTCAATACACAGCATAAGAACGCAAACAGAACACAGGAATAGATCACTCATGGAGAGTCAACTATGTGTTAATGACACAGCAAAAAATGCAGTGTTAATTCAACACTTAGAGAGTCCTCTGGGACTAAGCAAATACAATCTGGGAGATTTTAAGTCGACTCGAGTCTAAGCATTGAATAAACACTGCATTTTCAAACTGTGCACTTCTGTTGCAGGAGAGACAATGTCACCCCCCAAAACACACTGATAGAGCAGGGCTGTGTGCTTGAGTGAATGCCAGTCCTTGGTGCTGTGTGTGTGTGTGTGTGTGTGTGTGTGTGTGTGTGTGTGTGTGTGTGTGTGTGTGTGTGTGTGTGTGTGTGTGTGTGAGGTGAACAACAAGCATATGGAGGATAACGAATGTGACGCACAGCTCATTCCAGAGCCTGAATATGACCTAATTTGATTCGACTAAGCCCCCCGTTTCGGTTCACGAGCAGCAAAACCGTGATCCTAAGTGTCATTCATTTGTACTAGAACTTTTCCTCTAATCTCAGCTTCCTCCCTGGCCACACGTTTAGGAAAGACAAACTGCTGTAACTGCAGTTGTTTTGCATTGTGGTCATGATTTTGTGTTCAAATCACCACATAGTGCAGCATTTTTGCCTTTTTTGGCGATATGCAGTAATTTCATGTCCAAATCACTGAATGCACTGTCTGAATCGGTACTGTAGTATTACCATGGTAATAAAGCACTAAAAGTGCTGTTTTTAATGGAGTGTAACACGTTTTTGTAGGCTATGTATCTGCCATGAAATGACAAACCCAATAGTCTTTCTCTCATTGCAGGCACATGGGCCCCTTGGCTGTCCAGTGGCAGCACATTCCTTATCAGCCGTGTCAATGTTACCCTTGGAGCAGCACTCCCCAGTAGGAATCACCTGAACGCTACACCAGGCCCCAGACTGGAGGTTGTTTACATGCTATGACCGAGATTCTCCAACAGCCTGCATTTCGGTCACATGAGCCTAGGGCTGGCACTAAGGGAGAGTGGCAACACAAACTAGAGTTTTAAGGCCAGTAGAAACCAGTATGTCAGTAGTGCACAGCCCCTGCTATAAATATGTCATTACCAAAATGGCAATGACCAAAGTCGTAATGTACTCAGTGTTCCCCATACATAGACCATTCTGTTGCAATAGTAGCATATGAATGTCAGTGGGGGGTAAACACATACACACGCCCAAGCCCAATGCATTTTTGCCCATAGCACCACACAACGCTACTTGGTCTGTAGGGAACACTGTGTATTACTAAAATGTAACAGTGTAGTATTGTGGTAGTTAAGGGTTTTCAACAAATGGTAAAGCACTGTACGGCCTGTACAGTAGGAGTCCCTCAAAAGTCCGTCAGATAGTTGTCATTGGCCTACATCTTGAGCTTAGTTCTAGACCTCTCCAAGCCCCTCACAGCTGGACTGGTTAGACATGAATATTCAATAATGAAGCCAACGCTGTAGCCTAATTCCCATGTGAGGATGAGCACACACTGCACATGGGCCTATAGGTGTATAGATCCACTAATAGGGACCACACAACACATGCAGTTGAATCTAACCATCTTAGGCAAATTAACATACATACAACTACTATTTTCAGCCCGCACAACTCTTGTCGGCTAATGCGTTACGGTGCTTGGATACATCTCCATACGCCCACCCTCGCCACAAAATGCGCACCGGTGGCGTCCATCAGGTGCGCGCGCGGCCATGCTGAACAAAAACGCAGACGGCTGGTGGCGTCGCAGGCATCGCACACCCGCCTGCCGACCCACTACCGACACAGGCAAAGCAATTCACTGTTTTTAACCCAGCCAGCTCCCATCTGACCGCGCTTTGAAAATCTCACAGATCACTTGCAACAGACATGGAAATGGGTATTCAAATGTTTGGTGCGCGCAACAGTGCGCTTTTACGCCTTTTACGCGTGAAGGAAAATAAAACACAATTCCCTTAAATCACCAGAATGTGTTTAACAAGGTTCTCATGACTTCACTTTTCCAGCAAAATAGGTCTAACAGTCAGGTCTATATTTGGTCACGCAGCGGCTGTATTGATAGCCATTACTGACTTCACTTGCCATGTGAAAGCAGAAATGCCCCATGGACATGTCAAGCTGACTGCCAAACCTATACATACATACATACATACTGTACAAACAGTATAAATAGTCTAATAACCTGAAGTGAATAAAAATGAGTTCGTTCTTTACATATTCTATCAGGAAAAGCGGTAGGCATTCTACCGCGGATAGCCAGTCTAGTCTCGGATAATCCGTGCTTACCTTTTTGCGTTCTGCTGTAGAATAAAATGTAGTCAGGATCTCCCAAAGCGTTTGTTATCTGGTCAGCGATGGCAGACTTGACTGTTCAAGTGATCACGAGTAGTCCTCAACAAACACAAATGTCGGACATTGAGCCGTGGACTAGGCTATCGGACGGTTTCTGCAGACTGTAATGCGTGTTCCAATGTGTGCCCTCATTCCGTATGTCCACGCCAGTGTACACGCATCGATACACGTGTTTGTGCATCCTTTCTGCAAGGCATTTACCTCCAGATCTATGATTGGTTTGTGCGTGGATATTGACACTGCCCACTCGAGACCAAGCTTGTTCTGATAGGCTGGGGTGGGAGGAGCCAGCCGCACGGGTTTCGGCTCTCACGTTGCACCGTGCCTGCTCCGTGTTGAACAAAACAAGCAGAATGTTGTCGACCGTACCGTAAAATATACAGTATAGCCTCCTATACAAAGCTACCCAGCCACTAGGGCAAGAATGCAGCAAAGCCAACTCGAGCATGCATGGTTAACTACAATGCCTATGGTTCAATCAAAGTTGGGTACATATTTTCCGTTATCTATGTGCATTTAAACACAGTCTTTTCGGAACCCCCGACCGCACCCTTGTTGGTGGTGCGCCAAGACAGTACTTACGGTAACGTAAACTCCTTGCATGCACAGTTCCACGTGCCTGAGAGAAGCAGCAGCGAACCACCTAAAAGTGACGTCAGTTCATTATCCATGCACTCACGAGGCCCGTGGAGTGGAGAGACCGAGATGTTCACGCAAGCGCACTGCATTTTTCGCCCTACCCCCCTCGCCTTTCTCTTTACTGAGCCCCGTGTGCTGTAGGCTGCTACAGTCCTTCAGCATATAGACCAGCGAACTGAAATGAACCCGATGAACTCACCATAGGCTCTCCATGGTTAATTGGAGAGAAGCAGTGGTTGAACCAATTCCGACGAAATGCCGCATCTTAAAAAGTCTATATTTAGACCAAGCACTATTTCAAAATAATATACATCCGAGAGCCATTTCATTTGCTGCTGACTAATTAATGTGAAGTGTAGCCTATAATTGGCCTTATTGTTGACCTAATTAATATGTTTTCGGATTAATTCTAGCATATTAGAAAATGACTTCCAACACTCCAGGTTGTATAGAGTCAAACAGAGACCACTGAATACATAAACGCAATGGAATGGTGTTCATGGATGGAACGTACACAACTGTGGATGTGGCTTAACGATGTTCACCCATCCCCCATGTTGCCGTGCCTATAGAGGGGTCTGGAACGAACTCGTTGAACTCCTCCTGAGGTCGGTCTTCCCTACCCCCCCACACACTAACTTGTCAATATTTCAAAACATCACGCAGGGTCAAGATCAAGACCGAAACGTCAACGGTATAGTCTAGGCCCCAACACCACACCACACTTTAATCACGAAAACAATTAAGACATGAAATGTGCTCTTAACCGTAGATTACGCACCGACATCCAGGGGCCACCACAGTTGGCGGACCAGTTTTTTTTTTTTTTTTATTCACGGCACAAGTCCACAGCAAACATACATCAACATTAATTTTCGTCCCACAGTCATATATACGGTCTAGAACTACATGCAGAATACAAAAAAAAACATTTTTTTTTTCCAAAGAAAGATAGGCTATAGCCTACTGGAAACTAGCCAGAATACTGATACATTGTACCATGCCTATGCTGCTTGATGTAGTGTCATCATAGCAATTAACAAGCTATGAACAGCACACCTCTAATTAATATAAACAATAAATCAAACTTACGAATGTCAAGGTCGTTTCCACAATAAGACAGGTGTTTTGCTCAGACAAGGGGATGCGCGCTAAAGGCGTTTTTTTTGCGCTTTTGACATTCCGGAGCCGTCCAGGACCCTCTCCAAGCACAACATGACGTCTTGCGTTGCGTCCTGTAGCTGGATGGGCGGAGTTTCGACACATTTACCCACTAACCCACAACAGCTCTCCTGGTCAGGCCTGGCCTGAAGCACTCTCACATGCCTCCTCCTTAGGGATAAACACAGTTCATGGAACATCACCATTGCACATGCCCATGCACGGGTCATCGAAACACTGCTTCAGTTGTTGTTTTTTTCCCCCTCAATGATGTTCAGGGCTGTTTAACAAAGCTAAGTGGCTTGTCAAAGTAGCCAAGGTCATGACTGATAAGAAGGTCAGTTGATCAAAGTGGAAAACCTCCTGACACTACAGTTCAGTGGCTTTGCTTTGTATTTAGTGTTATACATGTGTAATTGATTCAGTAATTCCACTACATCAAAACAATTACATTAAAACCATTGCTTTTCACCGTTTGATTGTCCAATAGTAAATCATGTATATAAAGACAACAAAAGTAAATGGAATAACATACAATAGAATAAAATATAAGTAAGGTCAAGAAAAGGAAGTATACCAAGCATTGTAAAAACATAATAGGCAATGTATAAGGACAGATATACTGCATGCGAAGATTAGAATTTCATCAAAAGCTAAAGGACATCTTCCCTAAAGATGGTGACCTACCAATATAATGTACTGTGTAGACACCAGCATCTTGCCAGACTGAAAACAATACAACACCCAAGTTGCTTGCTGCTGCACTGCCAGAATGAGCAGCACACACTGACCATTACACAGAATTCAGATTCTCATGTGTCATGTCAAGGGCAATGGTGTCCATTTACTGCTCGAGGTCAAGTCTCCTGCCCTTTGTCACCTGCTCAGGTTCTGTGTCCACCAACCACTGCTAGAAAGCAGAGAATGTGTGGACATCAGTGGCACACGTGCTGGGCAAAGCTAAATAACTGAAGTAGCCCAAATGATAAATGCCCACAACACTGTTAATGCTCCTAGTTGTTTAACGGCACGACACAAAGGTTGCATTTGAAGAAGGACTAAGGTCCAAAACATCGTGCCATTAAACAACTGGGAGCATTAGCAGCGTTGCGGACATTTATATTTACATCAAACACTGCTCACAAAGTCAAAGCCCAAAGCCTTATTATGTTCATCAGCAGCATTAAACAAGCAAGATGGCACACTCAAGGGGACCATGCTCTTTCTTTTTTTAAAGAGGGGCTTTGTATGCCTTTTTGGACCGGACTGTTAAGTGACAGGAAATGAGTAGGAGACCGATGGGTTAATGTTGGGAAATGACCGACGCCATTATCATGTCAACATGAGCAACCTGTCAAGCAGCGCTACCACGCCTTTACAAGGCATTTACAATGCTGCCTCTAGGGGCCAAGGTTGGGAATAGGATTTGGGTTTATGCTATGTTAGGGGTTCCCAACCCTCTCTGACTTGAGACCCACTTGAAATCCCCACAAAAGGTTGTGGCCCACAGTTTGAGAATGACTGGGCTTTTTTAGAAGCCAATTGGTAGCTCACCTCGACAGAAAAGCAGCCTGGACCGACATAACACAAACCTGTTTCGAACCTGATTCGAACTTGGAACTGGACGGTAAGGCCATTTATGGACGGGTGGGTGCAAAAGCATGCTGCACCACAGCACCCCCACAAGGTAATGTTTTGATCAGGGTTACCAGGCAACAAGATGATAGGCACCCGATGTTCTCATGAGGTGGTCCAGAGATGGTGCCTATGACAGTGATTCTCAAACCGAGGGCCAGGTATTCCAAGTGGACCATGAAATCATTCTCTAAAAATCAAATCAATGCTTGTGTGCAGTGGAATGCACAAACAGGTGCTGAAGGGGAAGTTGGGGGCATGTGGAACTTCCAGCTGCCTTACTATGACTGGCTATGGAGGCTATGTATCTTTAAGGCCATTATTGTCACAAGCTTTTGATTGTGATGCATTTGAAGGGTTTATTTGCAAAACGGTGTATCTCCATTTTTTCACTTTTGCATTTTATTATTGGAAATTACTATTCAGAGGGTCCTATCACCTATGTGTGAATTCTTACCATTCAAATATTTGGAGAACATGCTTTTTTAACCAATATAAAAAGCATTTTGCAATGCAATTCAATGGAATGCCCAATACAAAAATGTCAATTTCCCAACATTCTACAAAATGGAGATACACCATTTTGCAAATAAACCCTTCATTTGTAGACTGTCATGTCAACATGGACTAGTACGTTGTGACAAAAAAACTTTCTTAAAAGAATTTTGAAAATGGGCATATTTGTTCAGTAGGGCAAAGGGGCGGGTGCCTAAGCACCACCTCATCCCTATCTATGCACGCCTAATGCTTGTGTGTGTGTTGAGTTCATGTTCATGGGCCCCAAACATTTGTGAAAATTTCAAGTGGGATCCAAGTTGGCCTATGACACATATTTGATGCTTGTCTTGAATTCATCATGACAGCCAAATTGTTTCTACTCTGTAACTAAATAACTTTGTCGCTTTGGATAAAAGTGACAGCTAAGTACAATGTAATATGTAATGTAATATTATAGGGCAAAGCACCCAAATAGCAATTCATACGGTATATTAAAGAAAATGCATGACTTAAAATGTATGATATCAAGCAGGCATGGTAACTAATTTTGCTGTTTTTTGCATCTACAATCTGCATGTGTTTATCTGCAAAAAGAACCCTCAAAGGCACAGGTTGTAGCTCAAACAGCTGCAGCCATAAAACATTCTGACCCCGTAAAGCCATGCAAGTAGAGAGAAAGAGAAAGAAAGAAAAAAAGGAGAGAGAGAGAGAGAGAGAGAGAGAGAGAGAGAGAGAGAGAGAGAGAGAGAGAGAGAGAGAGAAGGAAACATAAGGTCATTTCTGCTAGCCAGGTTTCCAATTTGAAACAGGATAGGCTGACTGCTCATCAAGAAGGAGTGTCCCTGCTTTCCCAGAAACACTCCCAACTGTCTGTCTGAGTTCAGAATGCCACATTGCTAAACTGCCAAATCTGGGACATGTATTAATGTATTGATTAATGTGCACTGTCCTCAAATAAATGACATGACTGAATTAATGATTGAATTAATAAGAACATTAATCATTAAAAAAGAGCAATACAGAGAGAAAGAAAACTAACACAAGCTCATAAAACATGAACACGGAAATGGGAAACAAGTAACATAACCTGACTGGTAACTCTGACCAAGAAATTATGTAACAGGCTGTGAAAAGCTCCAAAGCTCCACTTCCTCAATAGTTGCAGTCAACAAAGATTAGGTAATGTTGGTCTCAGCCCACAAGGGGGCGCCATGCACAATGTTTGATTGCATTAATTTTCTGATAGCAGCATAAAGGAGACTGTGACCCTTCTTTTCGTGAGATACAGAGAAGATACCCAGTTAAACCATGTGGCAGGTAACACAACATTTATACAATCACAGGTTTTATTTGTGAATAAGGTTGCAAATATCAATAATCATAATTCCAAACATTTGGCCAGATACAAAAATGCTGATTAATAAAATATTGTCTAGAGATGTTGTTTGCTCTCAACAGGGTGCTCTCTCTCTCTCGTGGACAAAGGAGGGAGTGCTGTGAGAATCATGTTTTTTTTCCTTAATTTTCTAGTGTTTCCAACATCGTCCAGATACTTCTGTTGAGAGACAAACTCAAATTGATGCAGAGTGGAGTGGAGACTGGCCTGGTGACCTGGATCATGGAACACCCTTGTTGGGGACTTGCCTCGTGCAGCTCTTTAATGACACAATTCTGGGGTGCAAAGGGTGGTCAGGAGGGGGAGTACAGGAGCCGTGTGAAGAACTTTGTTGGGCTAGGCCAGGCTAACCAGCTGCAGTTGAACACCACTAAAACAAGGAAATAGTGGTGGACTTCCGGAGAACGCCTCTGTGTGGTCTGTAAACATTTGGACATTTGTGGACATTTCTGTGGACATTTCACTCTGAGGGTGTCTGTCTGACGGTCTGTTTTTGTGTTTGCCAGTCCAATTAATTTCTCCTTAACTTGCATCACTCAATAGCAAAATGAAATGAAAATATTTGTTTAGATGGAAAGAAATATGGTTATTACAACACTAAATGGCCCTGCCATGACCTAACGGTAGGGCACTGGGTTACTATGTTGGTGACCCCGGTTCGATTTCGGCCCGGGTCATTTGCAGAACCTTCCCCATCTCCCTCTCCCTGCTCATTTCCTGTCCCTCTGTAACTGTCCTGTCACAATAAAGGCATAACAAGCCCAAACAGATATATTTTTTAAAACCTGAATACCATTAATGACCATATATAAACTATACCTGATACCTGCTTTTGTATTGCAACAGTACTGCAGTAGTTTAGAGTATAGATGTAAATATAGATGTAAATATTTACAGTCCTTGTTATGTATCTGACAATGCTGCCCTAGGAGGTTTTGACTGTTTTGGTGTGAAAAGTAATAATTCGTATGGAACAATAGCCTGTAGGTCAGGGCTATTCAAATGGCGGCCCTGGGGCCAGATGCGGCCCTTGAATGGCAAAGTTCTGGGCCCCCACAGGCCCCTTAAAATACAGAATCGTTTTTCGGTATTTAGAGATAAAAGTACGGGTTCCGTATTGAGTGGAAACGGACGTTAAAATGCAGGAAACTATATCTAAGAAATACAAAACTTATTGGGGTAGGACAGTCGGCAACCATAATACATACGTATAGTTCGGCCCCTTTGCTGGGAGGAATTTGAAAAACTGGCCCTCGTTGATATTTAATTGAATAGCCCTGCTGTAGGTCATGATGGGTTATCTGCCTCTTAGGTCAGTATGGGGAGTATACTCTGATAGTTCTCTGGCAGGTAATGTAGGCTATGTGCATTTATTTGCCACAGTTGCATACATGGTAAATCATACAGCAACTGTATTCCTGCTTTAGCCATTTTGTTCTCCATTACCTCCATAGACAATGAAATATTCCTAAAGCTCGCCATGGACCACCTGTCTCAGGAAGCAAAATGTATTTGACTCTTTGCACTGTACACATTAAACAAAAACAAAAAAAAACAGTAAAATGCTCTGTTGATTCATACATCTGACTGCAGAGTTGTATACAGATCCATGGAAAGAAATTTAATACAAAGTTTTGCGCTGATATTAATCATCATTCATAATCAATAATCGACTCATTTAGGTAAAACTAATATTGGGTTTATAGTTGAAATCACTTGGTAACTGTTGACTGTAGAGGAATCAGAAGATAGATGTCTTCATGGGTTGGCCTGGAAAAATTGTGCTAGACTACAACTGATCAAAATTACATTTGAAACCAGACAGATGTCTTCATGGGTTAGTCGGGTAAACCCATGCCAGACCATAGCCATTATGAAAATGATCAAATCTATATTTCAAATCAGACAGATGTCTTCATGGGTTGGTCTGGTAAACTCTTCTCAGCCTCAGACTGGTGCTGTTTGGAAGCCCATTTCTGATGAGCTCCTCACGAAGCTGAGGATCAAAAACGCCAGAAGATCAATCAGGAGAACATGGAGACACTGGTGTGAACAACTGCTTCAGAAGCAGTCGAGGTGCAGAGAACACACCTCTTGATTTATAGCATTGTTTTTATAATATCTGTTTAACTTCTGACCATTGGGTTTTTCACTAGTGTAACTAACTCTACCAGTAGATCATTAGTTTGTCCATCTCTGCAATTTGGAGCCTCTCTCAAAACAACTCATCCTCTACAACTCATCAACTGCACACTAACAGGAAGATGTTTAATGTTTAGTATTCACTTACTGGTTTCAGGATTGTTTCTTCAATCTCAGCTTCTGTTAGTTCCTCTGTAGCATCTACCACAGCCCTGAGAGTGACAACCGTATCTGTGGACAGCAAGTTTGTATTGTTATACATTACAAATCAATCAAATAGCATGACATTGGCATGGTAAGCCAGACTAAATGTGAAAACTTTGGTCTGGGCTCGGTCATATCTGATCACTGAAGGACGTGGTTGGGACCTAAGCATTGTCGCTATGGTTCAAACAATACTAAGGTGGGACTGAAACCATTTCAGCCCAGAGTGCATTTCCTACTGTGTGCCTGCAGGCGGATGCATCCTTTTTCACAAACTAAAATCTATTTTTGGGCATTTTTGCTACTATTTGGTAGGCGTGTTGGACCAATTATCCAATCGGCTTAACACAGGCCAAATATCCCAAAAAATATGCAATATTCACAGACAACACACAACACAGCACAGCAGCAAGGTTAGGATGATATTTGAAGTAGGCTAAAGTAGGCGTTTTTATGTACGGTAATTAAACCACACCCCCATTACAATGTCCAGGATCTCGGAAAGGGATGGACAAAAAAATCCAGTGTCATCAGAGACCGACAAGTCAAGGGCAGTGTGAGCAAAACAGCATTTTGAAATGAGCCAGAATTCTCCTTTGGAAATTGCACTTGCAAAACAGGTACAGTTTCAAAAAATGCATTCACTGATTGGTCCCTAATAGAGATGCACCAGATCCTGATGTTTAGGATCCTGCCGGATACCGGATCCACTGCTTAAGATCCTGCCGGATCCGGAACCGGATACCGAATCCTACGAAAGCGTTGAAACACATAACCAACTCGCACACGTGGGCCCTTTTTATCACGTTGGAGCAAACTATTTTTATGACTCATTGGCTTACTGCCACACTGCCTTCAACGGCCGCTTCGAAAGGGCTTTCACTCCATGCAGCGATTGGGGTTGTGAAAGACTGACTGAAAAGCCTAGGCTACGTAAAAAGTACAGATGCCCCAGATCCTGATTTTTAGGTAACTGCCGGATACCGGATCCACTGCTTAAGATCCTGCCGGATCCGGATAGTCTGAAAAACCCTATTATCCTGCCGGATCCGGAACCGGATCTTGGATCCTGTACATCTCTAGTCCCTAATAATGGCATTTACCTCTGTAGCAGAAGAAAGGACGAGTGGTAGCACAGTCCTCATCTGTCCACTGGCCGGCATCGCTGAATGACATTGCAGTGCAGTGTTCTCCACCATAGAGGTTATCAGGTTGGCTCGAGTTCCAGTTTCTGAAAGAAGAGTCACTGCTGTCCGACCAAGTTCTGGTTCTGTACAGACCGATGTGTACTTTGTTTCCATCTGCGGCATCACGGACCTTTTCATTTTCCGCTGCGTTCCTTATGCTTGGTAGATCGGTATAGTTGGCTCTACAGTAGCTTTGGGCATCATTCCATGAGATGTGCTTCTGTATTAGAACGTAGCTGTCATTAGCTCCTACTGTACAACACAAACAAAAAATACTGATGTGAGCGTAAGAACCGAGGTCTTTAAAAAATACTATACTTATAAAAACCATTACAAAATAAAGAACTGTGAAATCAAATATTTTTTGGTTACACTTCATGTGAAGCTTGTATTCATAAAGACTTATAACAAATCACATTCATAAAGGACTTTAAAGCCGTCATAGATCATCTTTCCATGGGAGCAATGCAATTGGTAGAGACAAGACAAAGAAAAGCATTTGATCATTTATCATTGGCATCACATATTCCATGTTAAAAATGTTTCCACTGTTGATTTCAGATAGCTACCAGAGTGAGGTCAAGTAACTTGGCTTCATCTCACAACTCAAGATTAACAATTTATTATTTCAATAAAGCTAATGGCCTTTATGTTTTAAACTAATCATATGTTCATATGTAGCGTTTTAGTGTTAGCTGTTTAATCAGGTTATGAAATTGATGTCTTTCATAATGTGTAGAGTGGAAATCATATGGGGGTATTACAATATGTTGATTTTGAATAAAGTAATCATAAACTATGGGACCGCAAGAGAGGGAGTCTTTTCATTTGAGGGGTTAAGATACTGAACCCTCTTCAGGCCGGGTCGAGGCGGAGGGCCCTTAACGGGGGATTCATACTTGTCGTGACTGGTGTAAAGGGGGATTCATACTTGTCGTGACTGGCGCTACTCTCCTTCATACTTCACTCGCGACCTCACTCGCGCCGTCACGTGACCCAAAATGACGTCACACGCCGTGTCGTGAGCTGCCGTGGCGCGACGTCGTGCACCCCAGATATTTTGTAACTTGTCGTGCGCCACCAGCGACCATACAGGTAGGCAGACAAAGCAGGAGTTGCGAAGAGAGGCTACAACTACTGTAGGCTACTACAGAATGGATCATGCATCATTTTGAGGATAATAAAATGTCCTAGAGAGTTATTTTATCTTCTCTCTTAAATGTTGTTCAGTGAAACAATTGTTTACTTTGTTCAGAAGCACGTTGTGTTCGGTGATATATTTAAAAATTCTGCCGCCAGAAGAATGATCTGGCAATGTAGGCTACAACAAAAAATATATGTTTCAATGTGGTAAGTCACAAGTCAGACGTTCAGTAGCCCTACAGCAGCCGTGTTTGGCTTTCTATTATACATCCGTAGAACTCACGCTGCTTATACATCCGTAGAACTCACGCTGCGAGTTGCGAAAGATACTGCCGTTTCTCTCATGAACAGCAGAGGGCACTTCCGACAATGCGAGCGAAAGCCTTCTGAAGTATGAATAGTCTGTCGCAAGTGATGACGTCATTAATGGTTCTCGCGCCACACGCGACAAAATGCGCACGTGAAGTATGCAGAGCCTTTAGGCTGCAGGAGAAAGATGCCAGGAGGTCACCATGACCTGGTTGGCCGTAACTAACTGGTTCTATGGGCGAGGACCGGTTTTAACTGTATTAATCTGGAATATTGTATGATGATGATCCATTGGTATGCGGGCACGAGTGTTGTTGACGTCACCCCTACGTTCTATGACGGGATGTGCCCTGTCGAGGTGGTGGGCTATGGCCTTGGTGCGGAGAGGGGTCACATGCTCGTGGCCTAAAGCAGTGTTTCCCAACCAGGGGCACGTGTACCACTAGGGGTACGCGAGCACACTGCAGGGGGTACTTGGAAAAAATACATTTTAACAAATACATGGAGCTTAGTTACATTGGGATGGAGAAAGCTATATAGAACTTGACTTAGGGGGTACTCATGGCACAACGAAAAGGCTTGGGGGTAGGCCTACACAAGACAAAAAAGGTTGGGAAACACTGGCCTACAGAATGTTATTATGATGTCCTTTCATGTAAAATACAAGTCTGAGGATGGGACCAGCGCAAGCTAGTGGGGACGGGGACAAGTGACCTGTTGGAGGCAGTATCGTCTCCAAGGCCACACGTGGTGCTGTGCCAGGCAGAGGAGCAGGGGCACGTGAACATGTGAAGGACCAGAAGTCTGTGTGTGTGTGTGTGTGTGTGTGTGTGTGTGTGTGTGTGTGTGTGTGTGTGTGTGTGTGTGTGTGTGTGTGTGTGTGTGTGTGTGTGCATGTATACCATGCGACACACACACTGAAGAAGGCTCTGTGCAGCCGAAACCAGGGCTTTGAACCGTTATTTTTTTCCAAACGTTCCGTTCCGAACAGAAACGGAATTATAACGTTTCCGGTGATGAGTTCCACCAATAAATTGACGTTCCCGAACCGGTTAGAACAAAAAAAAATATTGTTCCCGGAACGGTTAATTTCGTTCCTGTCAGCTGATTACTCCCCATAGGCCTAACTGACGTTAATTAACCAAGAAAGATGGAAGTACAAATGAGTCAGCCTACATTCCAAACTGTTAATTCAAGTGGATGAAAAGAATATCCTCCAGAATTTTGTCATTCAGGGACGACCTAAGCGGAGAAGCAGAGAATAAACCTCAATGATGAAAATGCACGCTTCACGCTGACTTGGGTCACAGGGAGCGCTATGATGGACATTGTGAGTTTGTGCATATTTGAAGCGGCCATGGATGCCCAATAACGTAGAACATTCTCGGTGCGCTTTACACACGCTTCTCTGCAATGTCTTACAATGATGCAATGGAAATGTATGACAGTGGTTTGTCTTATTTAAGATGTGGAGTGGAGACTTGTAATCCACAGCTCTCTCTCCATTCAGTCAGAGAATGTGTGATGTCACACAGGACGTGAATCTCTGCCGTCATGGTAACATGCGCAGGAAAATAGTTGCTTTTTTTTATTTTATTTGAGGAACGGTATTAACCGGTATTAACCGGTTACCATTATTTTTAAATAAGTGTTCCCGTTCCAGAACATAAAAAATAATAACGTTTCCGGTTTCGTTTCTGTTCCCTGTTAAATACAAAAAGTTCCCAGTTTTCGTTTTTGTTCCTTGAACCGGTTCAAAGCCCTGGCCGAAACGTCTGTCATATCAGTCCCTGCATTGTTTAAATAAAAAGAAAAGAACAAGAAAGAAGAAAAACTGAGTGCGATCCAATTCCTAACTATTTGATTACTTCAGAGACCCACCAACAAGACGGAAGAGCACGGTGTGTGGAAGATAGCCTTGTGCATGTATAACCCTATCATCTTTGGCCCTTTTCTCTAGAACCAAGACGAATGGACCGGCGACTCCAGCTGTATGTGCCAATGTGTGTGTCTGGGTGTATGAGCGTGTTTGTGCACTGACATCCTGGGATGCTGAAAGAAGACTGGGCCTGTGTGGTGTGGATGGGTGTTTGTCATTGTTGTTTGGCATGGCATGCATGGACATGTATGGATATGTGTGTTAAACTAATGACCAATAGGTAATGCCAGGCACAGGAGTGACGTGAAGACCTTGGGATGTGCGTGACAAGATAGGAAAATCCGAATGATTCCAGTTGCACACACAGAGACTATTTTGTTTACAAATTTTAGTGAAAGTATGTTACTATAACCAGGGGAGCAGTTTTCTCTTTATTAAGCTTTGGGAAATTTCTGCTCCTCCACTTGGTGATGGCTGGACAGATGACTGGATGGACATGGCTGGACAGTCCCACCCAGGATTCAAGGTGGTTTATGAGTATGAGACCTATTGTCAAAGGCGGCACTAAGGTCAAGGAGGATCAGAGCCCAGACTTTGATAGCAGTGTTATGCCTAACGAAGGTCACTAGTTATATTGGTCAGAGCATTTTCAGTACTGCAGTCGGCTCTGAACCCAGATTTGAATCTTTCTAGAATGTCATTGTCAACTAGGAATTTGTTAAGTTGTTTAAAGACAACTTTTTCTAGTAGCCTATTTTGCTCAGGAAGGTAATGTTGGAAAAAGTTCTGTAATTATTAAGGATGTTTTGGTTCAGGTTAGGTTTGACTAATGCCGTTTTGAAAGAACTAGGAAATATGCCTGAGAGAAGCATTCCTGGGTATCATTTCTATATCTTACTGATAACAATATTGCAAATTCCTCACATTTTGAGGTTGACATTGTAGTGACAAGATCATTTGCTAGAGCAGGTTTTAGGAGATGAGCAATAGTGGAGAAAAGAACTCTGGAATTGGTTTTGTTATCTGTTAAGGTTTGTGAGAATTAGGCTTTCTTTCCTGGTGTAGCATGTTGGATGTGTGGTGGTGCGCCTTTAACGCACGGCAGGTGTCTGCTGGTGCGTTAGCGCGTCAGGTGACGTTTACGCACCAATTGCCAGTGCCGAAATCTCTTTAAAAAGAGGGCCCAAACTACTGCAAAGGGACTGGCATGTTTGTGGCAGGTTTGCCTGTTTTAATGTTTCATTGGGAGATCGAGCTTCACTGAAATTATGTTGTTCACGTGGAGTACTGCCCGAGTGGTTTCTCGTGGCTTTAAGAGCCAAGACTGACAAAGTCTACAGCTGGATTGCTGGCTTGATCCACTCGCGTGTATTGCCCTGGTATGTAGCCTCAGGTTTTACCATGTTATATTGTGGGCTATATTAAATGTGAATATGTTGTCTAAGTTCCGTACTTGGTGTTTAACTAAGTGACTGACTGAATGTCGTCGCGGTTTTTCCCCTGCCGTGACTGTTGGGAGTGTGTGCTTGTCTCGTCGGTTGGGGTAGGTTACAAACAATTTTCCATTTCATCCCTACTTCTGCCGTGCATTGTCTTAGTCATCTGTTCTGTCACTTTCTGTGTGCAGGTGTGGAACCCCCTTCCTTGATGTAACTGGTTAATGCGGCGGGCTGCTGTTTAGTTTAGGTAGACTGAACTGGTTAGATGCGCCGAGTGCTTGTGTGTGCGCGTAACGTTTGGAGTGGTTGTGTGAGTGGGGTTGCATGACTCTTTATGTAGCCTACTTTTGTTTTGAGCGAGACTGTGCTCTTGAACAAGCGAACGACCCGTCCTGTATTTTGGTTTTGTGTTTTGTTTGTTATTTTCTGATTATATGTAAATTACCACACTGGCCCAGTCTCTTCCCACTGCCTGGATAACCGGCTCCTTGAGCTTCCTGGTTGCAGTGCCGTAGTATAGGTCTAAGGTGCCCTCTTGGTGCCATAGCGTGAATTGGTTGCAGTCTCAACAGTGTGGGTTGATGTGGGTTTCCTTAACTAACGTGTTTGCTGTGTATTGTGGTGATCACTTTGCTCTGTATTTTATTTGAATCAGGGGGGACGGGCATTCTGTGGTCAGTTGGGATAGTGGGATCAGTGATGGTGTGGAACCTGTTTTATCTGTTTGTTTTGTTTTAAGACGTGTCTCAATTCATATATGTCGTGCCGCAATGCTTGTTTGTTACACCTGAACCCTTTTTACATCGAGAATATTAAGCACGTGAAATAATAAAATAAGATAATTAACTGTTACCCTGCATTCTGTCTCTGCCTTTTAAACGAACCTGTTGTGCTTTGGTTGCAAATCAATATTTCTGGGTGGCGAAATTCCCCCAGTGGCGTAGTCGTGCAATTCCATGCAAATATAATAGTAATTCATTTCTGGGTTAATTGCCATCATTCGGTCCACCTTACTACACTGGCATACAGCATTGTTGGAGATCTTTTCCCTGAGGGGTAGTCTGTGAACTTCTTGATTTGTTTTCCTCCAAAGTTGTTCGACTCTATTAGTGAATCATTCGTCCATGGTGATAGTTTGGCTCTGGTCCTCGTCTTTGTTTTAATTGGTGCGACCTTGTCTATGAAATTCCTTAAATTTGTATTAAAACTGTCAACCATTTTGTTTGGTGGCCATTTAAAAGATCAGCAGACTTGATAAGTTTGCAGATTTTTTTGCTCCGCAGACTGAGACAGCATAACCAGAATGTATTGTAATATCAGATTGTGCATGTGCACGGCGCAGATTGCTTCTGCATGTGCCGTCACGAATGCACCCAATGATTGAAATTAACCTATATATCCACAGGATTTCTACAAATGCCTCCAATCCTCAGTAGTTAAAGTTTCGAAACCTGCACCCTCACTTGAAATTCAAATATTGCTTTGGGCAGTGCAGCATGAAGTAAGTTGTGTACTTAATTATTTAGTAATGTAGAGGTATACTGTATGTATGATATGGCATAGGAAATCTCTTTTAAAACAAGGTTCATAGAAAGGTCAACCCATTTTAGCCTGATGACTCGTATATGTTGTTTGACCTTTGGTGCCTGCTGGAGACACATATACGCTGCATTCAGGCTCTTGAGATTTTAGCTTTTTAAAATAAAAATGTGGGTATGTTACAGCTGAATGAACACATTCTAATGCTAGATGAGGGTTATAGTGTTTAAATGCAACTTATTTAATGTTTTTAAGCGCATCAGAGGCTGAGATATTTAGGTTTTAATAGGCTGAGGGCAACTCTCCCAACAAGGGCTTAGGCATTCAGCAGGCGTTTTTTGCAGGTGCTTTAGGGGGGGTTAACAGTTTGAAACCTACCATAACAAACAAATACTTTGTCTTCATAGGCGGGAATGTAAGGTATGTCATTCCATTTTCCGTCAGGGAGCATTTCAGCACACAGCTCCTGTCCACCGTGATTATTGGGTTCTGGTACGTCCGTATTCCAGTTCCTAAACTCTGTCTCTCCAGGCCCATAGAAGCTGCTGTTTGTGATGGACCACCTCCAGCTGTCGATCAAGTCATCATAGAGTCCAATCCAAGCAGAGCCGGTCGGGCTGCCTAGTTGAGTCAGCGCATTCACATCATCAGTGTTGAAGAGGGTTGCCAGGTCTGTGTAATGGCTCCTGCAGTAACTCTGGGCTTCAGTCCAGCTCTTTGCTTCATTTACAAAGTAGAATTGGTGAGAGACATATGCAGCAGTGAGGCTGAGGAAACCTGTTTGATAAGGAAAAAGCAGATCAAGGGCTTTTGTCATGTAGGCCTGCACCAAGATATTTCAACCACAAAGTTTGAAACCATGAGATTGAGAACGTGTTCAACTTGTTTTTCTTATCCTGTAAATGTTAGTGTCTTCTTTATTTACAACATGTCATATTTTGTGTCTGTTACTTCTACATCTCAAAAATAGACTAGTTGTCAGAATTACATGTATATCAGGAGCATAAGCTACACTGTAGAGCTGAACTCTAAAGCCATGTGTAGATTTCTCCCAGATTATGAAAACAACAAATTTTGTGTTTGATCCAGTTACAGACACACTTGCATGAACAAGCATCCCCCATCTCTCTCTCTCTCTCTCTCTCTCTCTCTCTCTCTCTCTCTCTCTCTCTCTCTCTCTCTCTCTCTCTCTCTCTCTCTCTCTCTCTCACCCACACACACACAAACACAGCCCCACCCCCCCACACACACACACAACCCCAAGTGTCCACCTTTTAGTAAAATAATAGTGTATTGACTGAATGATAGAGGGAAAACCAACCTGATAGGAGTTGAATGAGGAACCACATTCTCCAGATTCTCTGTGAGAACACCAAAGCCACCAGCACGAGGTAAGTGTGACAGCATGTTATCTTGATGGACTGAACATTCTCTTGGGGAGGCCTACTGCCTATATTTTATGTTAATAATAAAACAAACTTCATGAAGAATTATTTTCCCAATGTTCCAATCCTTAAAACAGGGTCAAGTATACTGCATTCAGTATAACCATACCATGGTAGTACAGATGGTGTAATTTTGGGAAAACCTGACAAACTCCAGCTAGACCTATCAATAACAATAAAATCAATGCAAATAATACTCTTTTTTTGCTTTATTAATCTGGTAATGTCACAAAATGTTGCCAGCCATTCTCTTTGTGTTTTGTAGTGGTGTCAACAATGACCGATTCGGCGATGCAATCCAATGCGGGGCATGGACGATCCAATTCAATGCGGCAAGTTCCAGAATCGATCCAGCAATTTTTTTAAAGTTTCAACTACTTCCGTGGATATTTCTGGAGCAAATGAATGTTAAATTAAATAAAAGTACTTCAAAGCATTGCAAGACTGATACAGACTGATCCAGACTGATACAGAAAACAGCCAATAAATTGCTGCTCAGTATCTGACTACTTGTATTGCCTCATCATGACTGATGAAACATTTGCTTTGCTTTCAGTAGAAATGTAATGCATTGCAATGCAATGTAGAATTGAATCGGATCGGATCGAATCGCATAGAATCGAATCGAAACCTCCCGAATCGTGATCGAATCAGATCGTGAGGGCAGTGCCAATCCGCACCACTATTTTGGGCATGTTGTCGATTTAGTAGAAATGGAAGGAAAATTGCACTTTAGAATAACCAGATATCCATAAAAGCATTAGCCTATAAGCAATTATTAATGGACTGATCATAAACAAAACATTAACAAATGTTTGCAAATGAATAAAAACCAAAACTGACTGCACAGTGGAGTGGGAATCGACTTCTACTGGAGGAGTTCTGTATTTTTTCCCCAGCGGAATACTTCAATAATTAGTGGTTTCATGCCTTCAGGTCTTTGGAGGACAAACTCCTACAGTAGGACCGATGCGACTATGCTATGTCAGCTGTTACATTTGATAATTATTTAATCATAGCCTAAATAAAGTGTTTTAAAACTTTTTACAGTATTACCGTAAAAAGATTTTATTATTGCTAATAATAACAGCAGCAATAACAAGAATAAAAAGACAAGACACATGGGCATGTGTGAATAGAAAATCAAAGACGGTACACTACACAATATGCAGTTGACACAATGACACAGCTAACAAACTCTTGCAACAAATCATTAGCAATTAACATCACTTGCATTGTTAATTCACAAGTACCAACACTCAAATATGCATGTGCCGTCTAGGCAGTGACAGCAAATAGTTTTCAGTTTATATTCTTTAGGCAGAAAAATAACAACACTCACTGGCTTGTTGACAAATGTCCTGAAAAGCAGAGACTTGCGTTTCAGATATTCGTCAGTCAGTCTTGATGTCCGCCTGTGTCTCTGCAGAGACTTACTGTTGATGAGCATAAAAACCCTTAGTCATGACCGGTTTGTACACATAGCTCCACATGGACCGTGGACAATTAATACTTCCTTATCTCTGAAATGGTGTTGTTTTCACTTATCAGGAAATCTGGGCAGTGTCTGGTGAAAGATGAAGAAATGAGTCCCATATAGACCTACATTGTAAACTCACAGTATACCGGCATTGGTAGCATAAAGTTCACATAACAAAAACTATAGCCTGGGCTTGCACCATAGGCAAAGTCACATGACCATCCCGAAGAGATGAAGAGATTCAAAACTAGAAAAGGCATTGTAATAAGAGGACAGGGTAAGGTCATATTTATGTCATGTTCATGGTATCAGAACAAGCTGATCGGATTTCAGATCAAACAAGTTCAAAAATTGTTCACTGGGCATCCATACATTGACCCATTTACAATTTAGTGTGCAAATAATAGTTCTACATTCTGTGCTGTGTGTAGTGTAGACTAATAGCCTACCTCCATCTTGTGGCCAAACTCCATCACTGTGATCAATGAGCTTCACACAAAACTGAGATGATTAATGATTTATTGATCAATATTAAAATCAATTTATCAAAATCAATATTAATCACTGTGCCATTTTGAAGTGCACTACATGCAAGAATCAACTAGGCCTACCAATGGAGTGAGAAGAATGTGCTAACTGAAGTATTTCCATAGCATTGCTCAGACTTCCTATTATTTTCCTGAGACTCACAACTTTGCTTCCCCCTACCATACTGATGTTTGCAAAATACCATTAAATGTATTAAGCTATAATCATCTCCTGATCATGGACGCCATGCAGTGCTTTCACCACATCAAAATGGCACTAGAGTACAGTATAATGCATTTAAAGAGGATCATTTGATTTGATTTCATTTAATGTAGCAGTTTATTACAGAAGAATCAGAAAAATCATGGGTTGCTCAGGTAATGTTGTGCTATACCACAGCAATAATGTAAAAGATTAACTAATGAATGTTGAATCAGACAGATGTCTTCATGGGTTGGTCTGGTAAACTTTTCTCAGCCTCAGACTGGTGCTGTTTGGAAGCCCATTTCTGATGAGCTCCTCACGAAGCTGAGGATCAAAAACAGAAGATCAATCAGGAGAACATGGAGACACTGGTGTGAACAACTGCTTCAGAAGCAGTCGAGGTGCAGAGAACACACCTCTTGATTTATAGCATTGTTTTTACAATATCTGTTTAACTTCTGACCATTGGGTTTTCCACTAGTGTAACTAACTCTACCAGTAGGTCATTAGTTTGTCCACCTCTGCAGCCTCAGTCAAAACAACTCATCCAACACAACTCATCAGCTGCCCCCTAACAGGAAGTGTATGATAAATGTTTTGTATTCACTTACTGGTTTCAGGATTGTCTCTTCAATCTCAGCTTCGGTTAGCTCATCTGCAGCATCAACCACAGCCCTGAGAGTGACAACAGTAGGCCTATCTGTGGACAGCAAGTAGGCTACAGTCATTACAAATCACATAGCATGACATTATCATGACGAGCCAGAGGCTGTGGGTGGGACCAAATCATTTAAGCGGGCTTGCGGAGCAAGGACCATGCAGAGCATGGCCCTTGCAGAGCAAGGCCCGATTATTAGTAATCTCTAAGTCCTGTTTCTTTTATTATTGGTCTTGTGCAGGGCAGCAGTAAAATAGAAAATGGATCTCCTCCTAGGCCTTTCGAGATAGAGACACCGTTCAAACACTAAAACGACCGTCTCGGCTTGGAGATCGCGTATAGTTATAGGCTTCTCCGTGTCTCTTGTCGTTTTCCCGTTTTTGGCGATTTTGTTAAAGCCTGGGTCCCCATTGAAAACAGTGGTGGAACCTCCATGAACCAAAATTCCGCCACTCTAAAGATTAGAGTGTAGGAGGCTTTTTCGGTCATAAAACATCAACACTTTCACCTAGAAGTTTAGTTGACGCGTTGTTAGCGAGCTCTATGGGATGTCTCCAAATTGTCAAAGTTTCATCTCCCAACTCCCAATACTTTTTAAATGGCAGGTTTGTAAAAAAAACAGGTCTGGGTCTATGGGGAATCCCAGTCTTTCCAAAAATGCATTTTTCAAGAGATCAGCGCATGTCCCACACGGAGGTCCATTTGTGCCTGAACCCTTTAACCTATAAACTTCATTCAAAGACTGTTAGAGAGAAACTCCTTTTAGTTTTTTTACAACGATGTTGTAAAGACAAAAAACTCATTCTCATTTTCTCCCCTGTTTAAGGCTCAATACTAACTGTCAGTTAGTATCAGAACAGGTGCTCCCACTGAAGGGTTCCATCTTAACTGCCACTGTCTCAAGATTCTATTCTTAACGAGCAGGTGCGAGCAGCCATTCTAGAAGTCTATTGTTCAGCTCTTCAATGCAATGTGATATAGTCTTGCTGGACTGTGCATGACAGCTAGCTGCTTGGCATAATGGGAATGCATGCTGCTGGATTAGAGATATGGAGGTTGAGGGTTCGAATCCCACCCGAAGCCATGTTGATTTTCAAAATTATATCATATGCAGTGTTCCTTGGCCAACTTAAAATGCCATGTATGTCATTTATTATCAATGGCAAATGTGCTGGATTAGAGATATGGAGGTTGAGAGTTCGAATCCCACTTGAAGCGATGCTGATTTTCAAAATTATATCATATGCAGTGTTCCTTAGCCAACTTAAAATACCATGTACAAACCCCAACTCCGATGAAGTTGGGACGTTTGGTAAACAGTGAATAAAATCAAAATGCTATCATTTTCAAAACATTCAATCTATTCATTAGATGGAGAATAGTGAAAAGACAACATATTAAGTGTTAAAACCGAGAAAAAATATTGTTTTGGGGGACATATGTACTCATTTCTAACTTGATAAATCCAACACGTCTCAAAAGAGTTGGGACGGGGATCAGTGAAATTTAGTAAACATCCAAATAAGATAAAACAACAAAGAAGAACATTTCAAAATGAATTGTACTGGCGGACAATATAGGTGTCCAGGTATAAGATCATCACAGAGAGGCTGAGTCACTCAGAATTAAAGATGCAAAGGGAATAATTACCATAGTTATTACATACATGTTTGAATCCCCTTTGATTTACCATGATTGAGAGTATATAAGACATATTTTTGTTAATATAAATCATTGTATAGGTTCATGACATCATGAAATATATATTGGCTGTAGTCTCACTCTAGCACTCCAGGAATTAGAGCTATTGAAAATTGACCATATTAAGAATGCTTAATGCATGAAAATGATACAGGGGTGTAACATTCTCCTAAGCACCTGAGCTCACTTGAAATAGACCCAGAAGACATGGGAAACTGTCCTTTGCTTACAGAAGTCAGCAGAAGTTGTAGAAGTCCATTCTTTTTGACAATAATAGAGCATTGCACATCCTGTGCTACAGTGAAAATGGACCATCCAACTTGTGTTAGTGCTAGCTTCAAAAGTCAGCCTCCATGATGGCATGCGGGTGCAGTAGTGCATTGGTTAAGATGTTCTCACTCATCTGTAGAGTTAAATACAGTGTTGAATGGTATAAATGGGTTTTAAACAGCATGAAAAGCCACTCATGCATTATATTTTGAAGGGAGATCTTCAATTACTGCCACATAGTAAGGTCAAATTGCATTCTCTACTATGTTTTAACAGTTTGGCTCCATCATAAGGACCAGCAGGTGATAAAATGGTGGGTTTTTGGTCAAGACCTGTCACACTGTAAGCACTACAGAAAGGAAAACATTGCAAAACATGACAAGGAATACACCATTTAAGCTGGTGAAATCATGTCCAAGATATGAATTAACACTGTTTTTTATATAAAATCATCTCATCGGTTAATGTATTTAACTGTTAAGTGTTGTCTTTTGTTTTGTTTTTAGTCTTCCTCGACATTTGCTGCCATTTATTGTCCCCGTCCCAACTCTTTTGAGACATGTTGGATTTATCAAATTAGAAATGAGTACATATGTCCCCCAAAACAATATTTTTTCTCGGTTTTAACACTTAATATGTTGTCTTTTCACTATTCTCCATCTAATGAATAGATTGAATGTTTTGAAAATGATAGCATTTTGATTTTATTCACTGTTTACCAAATGTCCCAACTTCATCGGAGTTGGGGTTTGTATGTCATTTAGTATGGATGGCAAATGTGCTGGATTACAGATATTGAGGTTGGGGGTTTGAACCCCAGTCAAAGCCATGTTGATTTTCTAAATTATATCATATGCAGCGTTCCTTGGCCGACTTAAAATGCCATGTATGTCATTTAGTATGGATGGCAAATGTGCTGAATTACAGACATTGAGGTTGGGGGTTCGAACCCCAGTCAAAGCCATGTTGATTTTCAAAATTATATCATGCAGTGTTCCTTGGCCAACTTAAAATGCCATGTATGACATTTAGTATGCATGGCAAATGTGCTGAATTACAGATATGGAGGTTGGGGGTTCGAATCCCAGTCGAAGCCATGTTGATTTTCAAAATTATATCATATGCAGTGTTCCTTGGCCAATTTAAAATGCCATGTATGTCATTTAGTATGAATGGCAAATGTGCTGAATTAGGGATATGGGGGTTGGAGGTTCGAACCCCAGTCGAAGCCATGTTGATTTTCAAAATGATATCATATGCAGTGTTCCTCAGCCAACTTCAAATATCATGTATTGTATGTCATTTAATATCAATCGCAAAGGGGCTGGATTACAGATATGGAGGTTGTGAGTTCGAATCCCGCTCGAAGCCATGTTGATTTTCAAAATTATATCATATGCAGTGTTCCTTAGCCAACTTAAAATACCATGTATGTCATTTAGTATATCCCCAAAACGCAGAGCTACAACACTTTCAAGATGGCTGAATCCAAGATGGCTGAATTGTTTGGCCAATAACTTCTGACTGGGTGGATGGAGTTTTTCCAAGATTTCTTTTAGCTTTGTTTTCTCAATAGTACTTTGTTTCATCTCTGCCCCAAAAGGCAAGCCCGCTTCCAGCATTTTCTGTGATAATGCATTTCTAGTTGTCGTTATGGTTCAAACCAGTGGGGCAGGATTTGGCTGGTTAGCTTCGCTGATTAGCAAAAAAAATGTGGCTGAATTCACTAGCCTAGCATTTCCCATTGAAATGACTGGAGGCGGGACTTGTTCACTCTCTCCAGTTCTTATACTACCTCCATGGTGCAAACACTAAGGTCATTCCATGTCAATTCACATGATTCCCTAGAATCTCCCCAGGTGACCCTCTCCGATTTACCCGATATCTCACATACAGGTACCTTTTGATGTCAATCGAAAGAATACCAAGTATTAGCACCCTACGTCCAACGGTTGCGGAGATGAAGCCCTCCAAAGTTGGGGTGCCATGCCCACTTTTCAAGCCTGTGAATTGCATACAAAATTTACAAGCAGATTTTGACACCTCTGGTTTTAGTTTGAAGGAAGATACAGGCCTAAAAATCACCATGGCCCCTCAATATGACCCTGTCTACTAGATGATGTACTTACAAATGGCATGCCTTGATTATTTTTGGCTATATTAAGCCTTAAAAACTGAATTTGTGATAAGCGTGTTGAAGAGTCTTGCCATTTTGGGGTTCCAGATCTTGGAAACTATGTATGCTTTGGGAGTTATAATTGATTTTCCATCATATTTGGGAACTGTACAGTGTATTCCAAAAAATGTAGGCGCTCAGACTTTAAAAGATAAAATAGGAGGGACTCAAAAACAGCTTTAGGACAAAATGACCTTTCGGTACCCTCTACTTCAGGCCTAAAATTAACCATGTGGGCACTTGATGACTAGAACGCCCTTTTGACCCCATGTACAGTAGCACTGTATCAAACATTCAAGCTGGGAAAAACTTTGTTTTTCAAAGTTCTTCATATTAATCTTGGCCTTCAAAGTATATGTTTTTCTCTATATCTTATCACAGTGTCTGTTTTGTCTGCTGCCATCTGCTGGTCTAAAAAAGTAACAACAGCGTAATGTAAGAAAACAAAAGGGGCTGGAAAATCTTGCCCATAATTTACCAATAAAGCACTATAATTATTATACAGTATATATACTAATTATGATTTTAACAAGCATGTTATTGAGCATTCTGCATAATGCTCGTTAAAATCATAATTAATATATAGCAATATACTGGAGAATTAAAGTGCTTTATTGGTAGCCTAGCGAGCTTAAGCCCTAGGGCCGTCTCGATTTCTAGGCCACTTTTGTTTTCTTACATTACACTGTTGTTGCGTTTTTTGACCAGCAGATGGCAGCAGACAAAACAGACACTGTGATAACACATAGACAAAAACATATACTTTAATGGCCAAGATTAATATGAAGAACTTTGAAAAACAAAGTTTTTCCAAGCTTGAATGTTTGATACAGTGCTACTGTACATGGGGTTAAAAGGGCGTTCCAGTCATCAAGTGCCCACATGGTTAATTTGAGGTCTGAAGTAGAGGGTACCGTAAGGTCATTTTGTCCAAAAGCTGTTTTTGAGTCCCTCCTATTCCATCATTAAAAGTCTGAGTGCCCTGGTGCCCCTGGAGGGACCATGGTGATTTTTAGACCTGTATCTTCCTTCAAACTAAAACCAGAGGTGTCAAAATCTGCTTGTAAATTTTGTATGCAATTCACAGGCTTGAAAAGTGGGCATGGCACCCCAACTTTGGAGGGCTTAATCTCCGCAACCGTTGGACGTAGGGTGCTAATACTTGGTATTCTTTCAATTGACATCAAAAGGTACCTGTATGTGAGATATTGCGTAAATCGGAGAGGGTCATGTGGGGAAGGCGTGTGAATTGACATGGAATGACCCAATAGGCTACTGGAATTGGACAAATACATCTGCAGGCTGACGAGGCAATATGAGTATGAGATTGAAAAGTCAATGACTTCTAGGTTTCAGTCCAACTTCTGTTGTATTGGGGTTGTATGGAAAAAAAATTCAGCCCAGAGTACATTTCTGACTGCAGGTGAATGCATCCTTTTTTCAAAAACTGAAAACACTTTGGGCATGTTTGCTACCATTATCCAATTGGCTTAACATACTCTAAATGTACCAAAAAATATTCAACATCCACAGACAATGCAACAACAGCGCAGCAGGATAATATGACACCCCCCTCCCCCCTTAACAATGTCCAGGATCTCGGTATGGGCTGGACAAAAAAATGCTGTGTCATTAGATAAGGATAAGTCAAGGGTAGTGTAGTGTGAGCAATACAACTGCATTTTGAAATTAGCAAATATACTATTTTTAGGAAATTGCACTCGCAGAACAGGTAGTTAAAAGGGGTGCATTCACTGGTTGTCCCCTACTGGCATTTACCTGCTATGTAGCAGAAGAAAGGAAGGGTGGTAGCACAGTCCTCATCTGTCCACTGGCCGGCATCACTAAATGACATTGCAGTGCAGTGTTGTTGGCCATTCAGGTTATCAGGTTGGCTCGAATTCCAGTGTCTGAAAGAAGAGTCACTGCCGTCCGACCAAGTTCTGGTTCTGTACAGACCGATCCATACGTTGTTACCGTTGGCTACAACCTGGACCTTTTCATTTTCTGTTGCGTTCCTAATGCTTGGTAGATCAATGTAGTTGGCTCTACAGTAACTTTGGGCATCATTCCATGTCCTACCTTGGTTTATGAGAACATACTGATCATTACCTCCTATAACACAAACAGAAAAAAACAGTGATTGAAACAGTGGCAAGAAGAAGTATGTGAATCCTTTTGAATTACTTGGATTTCTGCCTGATAGTTGGGATGTGGTTTTGATATAACAGTTCCGGACAGTAGCTTACAGTTATCAAAAATATTCTTGGGTTGGCGCAGATCCTGGCGTTGTGATTTAAATGTCCAGATCCAGTGATTTGGTAGTCAATGTGTTATTAAAAGTTTTTAGGACAACTTTGACCAACACTCGTCATCTCATCACATTAATTTACCCAAAGTTGGCTGACTCCTGGCTCCAAGTCATTTGCCAGGGGTTCAGGGGTGGATTAATGCACGGGCCTACCGGGCCCAGACCCTGGCCCAGGGGGGCATCATTTCTTAATCCGCCCCTGAAGGGGTTCACAAACTTTTCCCACATTGCACTACGAATGTTTATATGTTCAGAACATATTTTATGACCAGTTCATGCAGAAGACTGCTTCTTCCTTCACAAGACTGCATACCTAACCACACTCCCCAAAGGCTGCCCACCTTTACATGGCTAAAAGTTACATGTAGCCTACTCATCGTGACTGCATTCACAGACAGTTTTGTACTGCGCACTTGAAATTGGACCATGACATGCCAGTATTAAATCTAGTAGGCCCATTTGTTGCTGTGTGTTTACTTACCATAACAGACAAAATTTATAAAAGCAGATGCACAGGGTAGGTCGTTCCATGTTCCATCAGATTGCATATGAGCGCACAGCTCTTGCCCGAAGGCATTATTTGGTTCCTGTGGTACATTCCAGTTCCTAAACTCTGTCTCTCCAGGCCCATAGAAGCTGCTGTTTGTGATGGACCACCTCCAGCTGTCGATCAAGTCATCATAGAGTCCAATCCAAGCAGAGCCGGTCGGGCTGCCTAGTTGAGTCAGCGCATTCACATCATCAGTGTTGTAGAGGGTTGCCAGGTCTGTGTAATGGCTCCTGCAGTGACTCTGGGCTTCAGTCCAGTTCTTTGCTTCGTTCACAAATTGGTGAGAGACAGCTGCAGCAGTGAGGCTGAGGAAACCTGTTTGATGAGGAAAATGCAGATCAAGGCCTTTTGTCATGTAGGCCTGCACCAAGATATTTCAACCACAAAGTTTGAAACCATGAGATTGAGAACTTGTTCAAGCAGGCACATTGTCTTCCATCAGTCTGTTGATCATAAACAAGCTCAGTATATTTTTTCTTATCCTGTAAATGTTAGTGTCTTCTTTATTTACAACATGTCATATTTTGTGCCTGTTACTTCTACATCTCAAAAATAGACTATTTGTCAGAATTACATGTATATCAGGAGCATAAGCTACACTGTAGAGCTGAACTCTAAAGCCATGTGTAGATTTCTCCCAGATTATGAAAACAACAAATTTTGTGTTTGATCCAGTTATGGACACACTTGCATGAACAAGCATCCCCCATCTCTCTCTCTCTCTCTCTCTCTCTCTCTCTCTCTCTCTCTCTCTCTCTCTCTCCTCCTCTCTCTCTCTCTTCTAACTCTATCTCTTCTCTCTCTCTCTCTCACTCTCTCTCTCTCTCTCTCTCCCACACACACACACACACAAACACAGCCCCACCCCCCCACACACACACACAACCCCAAAGTGTCCACCTGTTAGTAAAATAATAGTGTGCTGACTGAATGATAGCAGGGAAAACCAACCTGATAGGAGTTGAATGAGGAACCACATTCTCCAGATTCTCTGTGAGAACACCAAAGCCACCAGCACGAGGTAAGTGTGACAGCATGTTATCTTGATGGACTGAACATTCTCTTGTTCTCTATATTTTATGTTAATAATACAAAAAAACTTCATGAAGAATTATTTTCCCAATGTTCTTTTCCTGAAAGCAGGGTCAAGTATACTGCATTCAGTATAACCATACCATGGTAGTACAGATGGTGTAATTTTGGGAAAACCTGACAAACTCCAGCTAGGCCTATCAATAACAATAAAATCAATGCAAATAATACTCTTTTTTGCTTTATCAATCTGGTAACGTCACAAAATGTTGCCAGCCATTCTCTTTGTGTTCTGTAGTGGTGTCAACAATGACCGATTCGGCGATGCAATCCAATGCGGGACATGGACGATCCAATTCAATGCGGCAAGTTCCAGAATCGATCCAAGAATTTTTTTTAAAGTTTCAATTACTTCCGTGGATATTTCGGGAGCAAATGAATGTTAAATTAAATAAAAGTACTTCAAAGCATTGCAAGACTGATACAGAAAACAGCCAATAAATTGCTGCTCAGTATCTGACTATCATGACTGATAGTCATGACTGACAGTATTGCCTCATCATGACTGATTAAACATTTGCTTTGCTTTCAGTAGAAATGTAATGCATTGCAATGCAATGTAGAATTGAATCGGATCGGATCGAATCGCATAGAATCGAATCGAAACCTCCCGAATCGTGATCGAATCAGATCGTGAGGGCAGTGCCAATCCGCACCACTATTTTGGGCATGTTGTCGATTTAGTAGAAATGGAAGGAAAATTGCACTTTAGAATAACCAGATATCCATAAAAGCATTAGCCTATAAGCAATGATTAATTGATCATAAACAAAACATTAAGAAATGTTTTCAAATGAATAAAAACCAAAACTGACTACACAGTGGAGTGGGAATCGACTTCTACTGGAGGAGTTTTGTATTTTTTCCCCAGCGGAATACTGACGCAGCTAACAAACTCTTGCAACAAATCATTAGCAATCACTTGCATTGTTAATTCACAGGTAGGCCTACCTACACTCAAATATGCATGTGCCGTCTAGGCAGTGACAGCAAATAGTTTTCAGTTTATATTCTTTAGGCAGAAAAATAACAACACTCACTGGCTTGTTGACAAATGTCCTGAAAAGCAGAGACTTGTGTTTCAGATATTTGTCAGTCAGTCTTGATGTCCGCCTGTGTCTCTGCAGAGACTTACTGTTGATGAGCATAAAAACCCTCAGTCATGACCGGTTTGTACACATAGCTCCACATGACAATTAATACTTCCTTATCTCTGAAATGGTGTTGTTTTTACTTATCAGGAAATCTGGGCAGTGTCTGGTGAAAGATGAAGAAGTGAGTCCCATGTAGGCCTACATTGTAAACTCACAGTATGCCGGCATTGGTAGCATAAAGTTCACATGACAAAAACTATAGCCTGGGCTTGAACCATACGGCATTGTAATAAGAGGACAGGGTAAGGTCATATTTATGTCATGTTCATGGTATCAGAACAAGCTGATCGGATTTCAGATCAAACAAGTCCAAAAATTGTTCACTGGGCATCCATACATTGACCCATTTACAATTTAGTGGGCATATAATAGTTCTACATTCTGTGCTGTGTGTAGTGTGGACTATACCTCCATCTTGTGGCCAAACTCCATCACTGTGATCAATGAGCTTAGTTTAGTTTAGTTTAGATATAAACAAGTNAGCACATCCATAGGCCATAGGTCAAACACACACACACACACACACACACACACACACACACACACACACACACACACACACACACACACACACACACACACACACACACACACACACACACACACACACACACACACACACACTAAAATGGCATACAGTGTGAGTCATATTTTAAAAACATATGATTAACGTTGACAAGACTGGTTGGTTAATATCCATTTTTTCATACCCCTTGAGAAGGCCTGATAATCAGTAATACTTTTTAGGTTACTGAGTAGACTATTCCATGTTTTGGTGGCCCTGAAGGAGAAGGCTGACTGAGCAAAAGCAGTTCGTCGGATTGGGAGACTACAATCACCCCTAATGGTGGATCTTGACGTTCTGCTCATCAATTCAGAGCAGGGTTGAACAAATGTTCTTAGGGGTGGGGGTGCTGCATTGTGAATAATTTTATGGATTAGCCGCAGATCAGAAAATTGTATGATGTTTTCAAGGCTGAGCATATTATACTTGCTCAGTATAGGACAATGGTGGTACTGAAAAGATCTTCTATCTAGGACCTTCAGGGCCTGCTTGTATAGTGAATCAATGGATTTTAAGACAGTCTTGTTGGCCTGGGACCAGCTTGATAAACAATAATGCAGGTGGGACATGATCATAGCATTGACATAAGTCACAGCAGCATCAATACTCAGAGAGTTACGGATATGTCTAAAATTTGATATGCTATACTTTACAGTATTACCCAGCTTTTTAATGTGTTTCTTAAAACTAAGAGTAAACTCATCAACATTATTTAGCTTTGTTCCATCAACATATATGTCTGGAACAACATTTAGTTTAAATCTATTGTGAAAATACATTGTGACAGTTTTGTTGGTATTTAGTGTGAGACAGGAGGTTTTTAACCACATTGAGACCTTAGTTAGTGTTTGAGTCAATTTGCTGGCCACCTGTACCGGATCTTTGCCGTGTGTAAATAATACAGTGTCGTCAGCATACATCAGTATCTCCACACCATCACATACAGATGGGAGATCATTTATGTAAGTGCTGAACAACAGAGGTCCCAATATGAAACCTTGCGGCACCATGCTGTTAAGGAAGATATTTTATAATGTATCTTAACACATTGGGCCCGATTTGATAGATAAGACTCAATCCACTTTACACACCCGGAGCCAGCTGAAAGCACGCCAACGTGAGAGGAGTACTGGGTGACTGACTGTGTCAAAAAAGCCTTGCTTCACACGAAACTGAGATGATTAATGATTTATTGATCAATATTAAAATCAATTTATCAAAATCAATATTAATCACTGTGCCATTTTGAAGTGCACTACATGCAAGAATCAACTAGGCCTACCAATGGAGTGAGAAGAATGTGCTAACTGAAGTATTTCCATAGCATTGCTCAGACTTCCTATTATTTTCCTGAGACTCACAACTTTGCTTCCCCCTACCATACTGATGTTTGCAAAATACCATTAAATGTATTAAGCTATAATCATCTCCTGATCATGGACGCCATGCAGTGCTTTCACCACATCAAAATGGCACTAGAGTACAGTATAATGCAAAGAGGATCATTTGATTTGATTTCATTTAATGTAGCAGTTTATTACAGAAGAATCAGAAAAATCATGGGTTGCTCAGGTAATGTTGTGCTATACCACAGCAATAATGTAAAAGATTAACTAATGAATGTTGAATCAGACAGATGTCTTCATGGGTTGGTCTGGTAAACTTTTCTCAGCCTCAGACTGGTGCTGTTTGGAAGCCCATTTCTGATGAGCTCCTCACGAAGCTGAGGATCAAAAACGCCAGAAGATCAATCAGGAGAACATGGAGACACTGGTGTGAACAACTGCTTCAGAAGCAGTCGAGGTGCAGAGAACACACCTCTTGATTTATAGCATTGTTTTTACAATATCTGTTTAACTTCTGACCATTGGGTTTTCCACTAGTGTAACTAACTCTACCAGTAGGTCATTAGTTTGTCCACCTCTGCAGCCTCAGTCAAAACAACTCATCCAACACAACTCATCAGCTGCCCCCTAATAGGAAGTGTATGATAAATGTTTTGTATTCACTTACTGGTTTCAGGATTGTCTCTTCAATCTCAGCTTCGGTTAGCTCATCTGCAGCATCAACCACAGCCCTGAGAGTGACAACAGTAGGCCTATCTGTGGACAGCAAGTACAGTCATTACAAATCACATAGCATGACATTATCATGACGAGCCAGACTAAATGTGAAAACTCTGGTCTGGGCTCACTGAAGGCTGAGGGTGGGACCAAATCATTGTCGTTATGGTTCAAACCAGTGGGGCAGGATTTGGCTGGTTAGCTTCGCCGATTAGCAAAAAAAATGTGGCTGAATTCACTAGCCTAGCATTTCCCATTGAAATGACTGGAGGCGGGACTTGTTCACTCTCTCCAGTTCTTATACTACCTCCATGGTTCAAACAATACTGGAATTGGACAAATACATCTGCAGGCTGACGAGGCAATATGAGTATGAGATTGAAAAGTCAATGACTTCTAGGTTTCAGTCCAACTTCTGTTGTATTGGGGTTGTATGGAAAAAAAATTCAGCCCAGAGTACATTTCTGACTGCAGGTGAATGCATCCTTTTTTCAAAAACTGAAATCTACTTTTGGGCATGTTTGCTACCATTATCCAATTGGCTTAACATACTCTAAATGTACCAAAAAATATTCAACATCCACAGACAATGCAACAACAGCGCAGCAGGATAATATGCCCCCCCCTTAACAATGTCCAGGATCTCGGTATGGGCTGGACAAAAAAAAAAAATGCTGTGTCATTAGATAAGGATAAGTCAAGGGTAGTGTAGTGTGAGCAATACAACTGCATTTTGAAATTAGCAAATATACTATTTTTAGGAAATTGCACTCGCAGAACAGGTAGTTAAAAGGGGTGCATTCACTGGTTGTCCCCTACTGGCATTTACCTATGTAGCAGAAGAAAGGAAGGGTGGTAGCACAGTCCTCATCTGTCCACTGGCCGGCGTCACTAAATGACATTGCAGTGCAGTGTTGTTGGCCATTCAGGTTATCAGGTTGGCTCGAATTCCAGTGTCTGAAAGAAGAGTCACTGCCGTCCGACCAAGTTCTGGTTCTGTACAGACCGATCCATACGTTGTTACCGTTGGCTACAACCTGGACCTTTTCATTTTCTGTTGCGTTCCTAATGCTTGGTAGATCAATGTAGTTGGCTCTACAGTAACTTTGGGCATCATTCCATGTCCTACCTTGGTTTATGAGAACATACTGATCATTACCTCCTATAACACAAACAGAAAAAAACAGTGATTGAAACAGTGGCAAGAAGAAGTATGTGAATCCTTTTGAATTACTTGGATTTCTGCCTGATAGTTGGGATGTGGTTTTGATATAACAGTTCCGGACAGTAGCTTACAGTTATCAAAAATATTCTTGGGTTGGCGCAGATCCTGGCGTTGTGATTTAAATGTCCAGATCCAGTGATTTGGTAGTCAATGTGTTATTAAAAGTTTTTAGGACAACTTTGACCAACACTCGTCATCTCATCACATTAATTTAACCAAAGTTGGCTGACTCCTGGCTCCAAGTCATTTGCCAGGGGTTCAGGGGTGGATTAATGCACGGGCCTACCGGGCCCAGACCCTGGCCCAGGGGGGCATCATTTCTTAATCCGCCCCTGAAGGGGTTCACACACTTTTCCCACATTGCGCTACGAATGTTTATATGTTCAGAACATATTTTATGACCAGTTCATGCAGAAGACTGCTTCTTCCTTCACAAGACTGCATACCTAACCACACTCCCCAAAGGCTGCCCACCTTTACATGGCTAAAAGTTACATGTAGCCTACTCATCATGACTGCATTCACAGACAGTTTTGTACTGCGCACTTGAAATTGGACCATGACATGCCTGTATTAAATCTAGTAGAGCCATTTGTTGCTGTGTGTTTACTTACCATAACAGACAAAATTTATAAAAGCAGATGCACAGGGTAGGTCGTTCCATGTTCCATCAGATTGCATATGAGCGCACAGCTCTTGCCCGAAGGCATTATTTGGTTCCTGTGGTACATTCCAGTTCCTAAACTCCATCTCCCCCGGGCCATAGAAGCTGCTGTTTGTGATGGACCACCTCCAGCTGTCGATCAAGTCATCATAGAGTCCAATCCAAGCAGAGCCGGTCGGGCTGCCTAGTTGAGTCAGCGCATTCACATCATCAGTGTTGTAGAGGGTTGCCAGGTCTGTGTAATGGCTCCTGCAGTAACTCTGGGCTTCAGTCCAGTTCTTTGCTTCGTTCACAAATTGGTGAGAGACAGCTGCAGCAGTGAGGCTGAGGAAACCTGTTTGATGAGGAAAATGCAGATCAAGGCCTTTTGTCATGTAGGCCTGCACCAAGATATTTCAACCACAAAGTTTGAAACCATGAGATTGAGAACTTGTTCAAGCAGGCACATTGTCTTCCATCAGTCTGTTGATCATAAACAAGCTCAGTATATTTTTTCTTATCCTGTAAATGTTAGTGTCTTCTTTATTTACAACATGTCATATGTTGTGCATGGGCGTAGATTTGGGTAGGGACGGTCGTGACATGTCACAACCAATATTCAAGGGATATAAAATAGTCCCGACCAATTTTTGACATATTAATTAAAAAAATGAAATAACTGAACGAAAATCTACGTTGATTAGTTTAATATTACGACATACTATGCAGTGGTAGCATTCATTAAAAAAAAACAAAAACAAAAAAACATTTTAAATTGGCTAGTTAGTGAGCTATGATGACCCATGTCGCTATTGGCTGCAACAAGCGGCAAGGCGGAAGCAGTGGTCCACGCTGGTGGTGCTGAAAAGTGAACGCATCTGTCTCGTATTGGAATTAAACTCAAACGGCATACGTGTCTCCTTAAAGTGTTTATGAAACGAAAACAAAGTAAAGGAATTTGACCATTTCCAGGACAGATTCTGAAAGTTCTAAGCCTTGTGAATAAAATGGGATATTGTCTGGGTGATATTTTGTCCTAAAAGTCATGTTAAAACGTTCCCAAAAAGTGTTTTTTTGGTGACATGCAAATTTTATGCAAATGATATGCGTGACATAGAAGGGGTGAGTTCACCTCATTCCACCTTGTTCAGATCAATGGCGGCTAGTACCAAAACAAAGCGCAGTGTCAAGCAGTGTGTTGCTGGAGGGCCGAACGGTGCCAGCTGCAAAAATGGCTACTTGACAGAAGGAATATCTTTGCACAAGTTCCCTTCTGTGAAGAATGATGGAACTGTGGCCGACAAGGAGAAGGCTAAATCAAGCTAGGGCTCTGTGGATCCAATGCATGGTTTTGAAGCAAGCTCGTGGTCACTGTTGTGCTCTGCACATTTCCACCCCTTGTGCTTCACCACAAATGTGGAGGTCGCGGGCATGGTTGGACTGAAGAGAATGCTATTGCCTCAAGCAGTTCCAACAATTGACATCGCCGGCGTGCAGACTGAAACTGCCCCTGTAACTGCTCGGGCACGAAGACAGGTGAGTGCACTGCTTTGCTTTAGGCTACTCGTTTTACCTTGTCCATCTGCTTTGTATGTTGTTTTCAGGAAAGGGTAATGCACATTACATACCAAACCGATGCGAATGCTCTCGGAATATGCACTTTTTTATTGATTGCCATTCAACTGGTCAATAAATTGGTTTTGGGAGGATATCCGCACATCAGCGTGGTGCTCTCAGTCGAGGACAGCCAACTCACAGATTGGGCTACTCAGGGCTTTTTCTGAACGGGGAAATAGGGGCGCTCCACCCTCATACCTCCGTGGGTGCACCCTCATACTTTTATTTATATATATATATATATATTTGAGCGCCCCTAATAAATTTCTCATTCATGGGGGGGAACACCCCCCTTCACCCCCTGTAACCTGCCATGATGCTCCCTCATGCCAAAAAATCCTAGAAAAAGTCCTGCTACTGCTTAGTGAATAAACGGAGATGCACATACCGTAGGCCTACTTTGAAGCGTTGATTGTTTGTTTTTAGTATTGTGGTGCACGTGTGGCTGACGTTTGGACACACCTCGTCCTCAGAGTCCGGCTGAGGGACACGCGACGCCTGTGACTTTGAGCACAAAAAATAATAATAATGATAAACGCTAAAAATATGCTGAGGACTCAGGCTATATAGGGCGTTTTTCCAACAGCCTAATACCTCCGTTTTTTCTCTAGTTGATGATATTTTTGCATGTAGCCTACATGCATTTCAATCACACTATATCGCGCAATTGAATCAAAATGCCCCCCATTTGTCAACAAATACACACGCCATGTCATCTGTGGGTCATGGCAAAGCGCCCTTAGCAACCGTAACCATAAACAAAACGAACTGTCAGGCTATGTCAACAATCGTCACTTCGCCTGTCAGACATGTCACTTTCTGCAGATGTATCAGTGCCTCTGAAATAGATTTGTGCTGCTGTTTTTTTTTTTCATAAGGTTGGATGTGTGGTTTTTCGACACGCTGATGTTTGTATCAGAATTTTGGTTCCTTTATAAGATGTGGGTCCATCAAATGTGTGTTGTTTTCTCAGATCGCCATACTAGCAAACCAGGGACTCCCCTCTATGATGTCACAGCCCAGCTCATTAGTCACACCAAATTTCACAGAATTCACACTTTGAGTTGCCATTTTCACAAGTTCCTCCAGGATGATTGGGTTCAAAGTCTCATCGATGCTATCAGAAAAAACAAGGCTTTAATGGGAATGACCGTTTGTTTTCGTTTCATAAACACTTTAATGTCGCCACCAAAAAAGAAAAGGACGACTGTCATAAGAAGTTATGCTACCTCAAGCCAGTAGCCCCATAGCCTAAGCAGTGGCGACTAGTTAGATTCATCACGCAACGCATGTGTTCAGGTTCGGTGTTTAGGTAAGTTATCCTCCCTCGTTGTAGTCAACATTTAAGCACTGACAGATACATGCAAATAAACATGGGAATGAATGAATGAGAAAGTTATAGATGCTGGAGATGCTCCCGTTTTAATTAGTGGCTGGCTGCACCTCACACAATGCGTGCAAAACATTCCGACTGTCAAACTACTCGATAGCTAAATGCGATTTGTTGTTGCTCATGTCGGTTGCCGCGTGTGCCGCGTGTGCCGCATGTTGTAAAAAGTTTGGCAAAAGGAATCCATTTCAGGTTGTGATTCCTGTGACATTCTGAGAATAAAAGTCTGTTTTTAGATATTTCCTGCAAAAAAAAGGGTCGTTTATTCTCCCAGGTCAAAGGGGCTCGGTCTTGATGGAGCTTGACTGCTTTTTCAGAAAGGAGCTTAACACGTCTTTAAAGGAGCCACTGCCCTTTTAACGTCAGTGACAGATTCTCTCTCTCTCTCTCTCTCTCTCTCTCTCTCTCTCTCTCTCTCTCTCTCTCTCTCTCTCTCTCTCCATTGTTATGTTGTCCAGGCCCATTAGAAATGCTTATTGTTAGGCTAAGCAATTTTGTTTAAATAAATGTTTGATAGAATTAGCCTATCTGTGTTTGACATAGCCTACCACTTAGCCTACTGTAGGCCTATAGCACTGTTCATTTTGGGATATGAGCCATGGTCTGATACCTGGCTTAAGAAACAGTCTTTCTTACTTGTAGGCCCTATAGTCCAGCGGATGGGTGATTTGATCGTGCACTTTTGAGTAAAAGCATGAAAATCGGTACACATATCCTTCTTGATATGCTGATTAATATTAGCGTTGGAGGCGTCGCGAAAAATTCTGCGTTTTCAAGATGGCCGCCAAATCCAATATGGCCGACCCATATTAATGAATCTACCTTACACTTTGTAGTAAAAGCATGAAAATTGGTACACATATCCTTCTTGATATGCTGATTAACATTAGCATTGGAGGCGTCATGAAAAATTAATCGTTTTCAAGATGGCTGCCAAAACCAATATGGCCAATTCGTATTTATGAATCTACCTATCTACCTAACACTTGGTAGTAAAGGCATGAAAATCAGTACACATATCCTTCTTGATATGCTGATTAAGTTTAGCGTTGGAGGCGTTGCGCAAAATTCATCGTTTTCAAGATGGCCGCCAAATCCAATAAGACCGACCCATATTAATGAATCTACCTGAGACTTGGTAGTAAAAGCATGAAAATCGGTCCACATATCCTTCTTGATATGCTGATTAACATTAGCATTGGAGGAGTCACAAAAAAAATCATCGTTTTCAAGATGGCCGCCAAATCCAATATGACCAACCCATATTAATGAATCTACCTGACACTTGGTGGTAAAAGCATGAAAATCGGTACACGTCCTTGATATGCTGACTAATATTAGCATTGGAGGCGTCGGGGCGAAAAAAAACATTGTTTTCAAGATGGCCGCCAAATCAAATATGGCCAGTCCATATTAACTACCTGGTAATTTGTGGTAAAAGCATGACAATTGGTACACATAGTTACTTCTTTACATTAGATGCTTATTCATATTAGGGGCCATGAACAAAAATCAAATATGACTGACCCATATTACAATACAATACATTGCAATGTGTATTTATGTAGCACAGTATCACAACTGTGAAGTTTACTCAAAGCGCTTTGAAAAAAGACATACACGCATACACATTCACACACCAGCTGTGCACAGTGTGCAGACTGCCGTACGGCACCAGTTGTCACGCGACACACACACACACACACACACACACACACACACACACACACACACACACACACACACACACACACACACACACACACACACACACACATGCCAAATCTTCACATCATTATCATGGTCTAGAAATGAATCCTAATACTGTACATGTAAACTTTTCACTCAAGTTATATTTTACATACCCTGAGTTGACTTTTTGATGGCCATCATGTTCCAACTGTGCCATTCACCATTTATTCAAAGTTTATGTCAATCTTTTAATTAGGCATTATTGGCAGTTTGATTGATGTTGGCCATAGTATATGAGTGATTCTCTAATTCGCCTACACTTTTAAGTCCGTGGATTTTATTTGGCAATTCCACTAACTATTATCTGCATCCAATGATGTTTTGGACATTAGAAAACATTTATCTTTCATATAATACAGAAAGTGTAGACATAGCATTATTTCCCTCAGCAAGAATGAATATTTAATACTGGTTTTGGGCGTTTTCATGCCGTCCTGTTTTCCAAATGTCAGATTCAGTCTTCATATTAGCATGTAAAGAAACTTGTTTTGCCCAAGACGATTGCAAATGTTGATTCACAGTAATCATCACAATATGACAAAACTGTCAGAAATACCACTGTCCTTTCCATTATACATGAAATTTGCCATTTTGTGTGTGTCCACGAAAACTGTGTTAACCGTGTCACGGTCTGAAACCTCCTCCATAAATCAGTAATGGTTTGGTCTTAGGCCATACGAATAACATCACGTGATGTCATAACCTCTTTGGCAGGATACGGGAAGACTTTTTGGTAAATTTTGAGCTCCATCCTTCCATAATTTAATCCATTCTTTTTCATGTTCTCATAGCGGGAAAATTGCCTGTCAACGGTGTTATCAACATATTCATAAGAATCTGAATTAGAAATCACATGTAGAAAAACACAGATAAAGCATACAGATACATGAATTGATTAAGGTGTTGTGGTGGAACTTCTGAGGTCCTCAGTTAGCACAACACCATAAAAATGGCTGAAATGTCAACGGTGTTACCGTCAATGGTGTTACAATTAAGTATGACAGTCAGGGTTGCCAGATGAAGCTGATGATTTCCAGCCCAAAAAATGATCAAAATCCGCCCTAAAAACCCGCCCAATTCTATTGATTTATATGGCAGTGGGAAGGTTTTTCTGATAGATGCCATTTTTACCCGCACACGGCCATCCTAAGCATCCCAATTGGGCGGGAATCAGCCCAATCTGGCAACACTGATGACAGTTGAGGAGGAGTATGTTTTTGCCAATTTATATCCATATTGACAGACAAACAAACAAAATAATTTGTGTTCTAGGGAGATGGGTTTGTCTGCTCTGTTTTTTCTCCTAAAAAAGTGCCGACTTGTTCCCCTGCACTGTTGACCGTAACACCGTTGAGTAACACGGTTGACGGTTTTGAAAGTGTTTTTGCGCTATTGATCCCTTATGTGTTGGAAAAATCCTATGAACATACACTAGGGATTATCTCTGGAGAAGGAAGTCTTGTGTAAGGAGGGTGACTATATTCAAATCAGACGTTACAGGGATTTATGATGAAAAATGTGTCAGTCTGTATCACAGTGACTCATAAAATCCTACTTATGAAGCTCAACAATCACATTTTCTATATCAGTTGCACAGATTAATGACAACATTACTGCTAAGGGACATAAGCACTTTCAAACATATATTGTTTCAACTCTGTAGTATTTGTATATATGTTTGAAATGACATAGTATTTGTCCATAACACTGTTGACAAAATAATTAAGCAAATGTTCGCTTTCATTAGAGTATTTATCAAATGATTTAAGATTAAGCTTGGCAATTTGTGTGTTTGGAAAGTTAAATATATACACTAAGTAAACATCTAGGTCATTTAGTTGAAAAAAAATACTGATAATTGACATTTTGCTTTTGCCAAAAGCGTAGGGGAATCGTAGAATCACTCATATACCATAGCCTGTGAAATCCTACTACTTTACACAATTGTTCTGATCTGAAATGTAGCATGCAGTTTGTAGTTGCAGTTTGTTTGAAAACCTTGTGCAGCTAGAAGTAGTCATCAACAATTAGTTTCTTTGAAGTAAGCAATCATAAAAATGTCCATGAATTAACAAATCAAGTGAACTTTCTGTCTAGCAATCTTGAAATCCTGGCCCTTTTGGAATTTGTACAAGGCCTATGCAGTTATCACTAAGCGCTAGAGGTGCTGTACATCCCACAAGCCCCTCAAAAGCCTTGGATTTGTACATAACGCTCCTGCCGTATTACCTAGAGAGAACTTGAGGCCTCAAGAATGCAATCAGTGTACCTATTGAAGAGTATTAGCACAGAACATTTCATACATATCTGTCCATCTGCACAAAACCTATAATGCAAACAAAGTCAGCAATCTTCAAAGTGTAAGGCTTTAACACTTTATCAGTTCATGTACCTATTATAGAGTGGTAGAACACACTCTTGCACCTATTCTAAAGTTATCACATTACAGAAAATAATCTATTGTGGTGGTGGCAGACACAGTTTGGGCAAAACCATAACATATGCAGTAGAGTAGAGTAGAGTAGAGTATCGTTTATGCATCACTTCATTTGATAACATGCCAATAATGTTTAATCATTGTCAATGGTATTTTGTGAGTGTTAATTATATGCAATGCCAAAATATTTTTGTAGAAAAATATGTAATTTCTTATGAACACTATCTTAGTTGGCCATTTTGAAAATGTGTTTTTTCCCACAATGCCTCAATTTCTAATATTAATGAGCACATCAAGAAGTAAATGTGGACCAGTTTCCATGGTTTTACTAAAAGTGCCTGAAGGATTTATTAAAATGCGTTTGCCATATTTGATTTGTCAGCCATCTTGAAATGTAAACTTTTTTGCAAAGTATCAAGTTCTTTTATCAATCAAAATATAAAAAAGTAACTGTGCACAAATTTCCATGCCTTTACTACAAACTGTCAGGTAGCTTCATTAATATGGGTTGGCCATAATGGATGTGGCAGCCATCTTGAAAATACAGCATTTTTAGCAATGCCTCCAATGGTAATATTTATCAGCATATCAAGAATGATATGTGTACCGATTTTCATGCTTTTACTACCAGGTGTCAAGAAGATTCATTAATATGGGTAGGCCATATTGGATTTGGCGGCCATCTTGAAAATGCTAAATTCTTCGCACCGCCTCCAATGCTAATATTAATCAGCATATCAAGAAGGATATATGTACCAATTTTCATGCTTTTAATACCAAGTGTCAGGTAGATTCATTAATATGGGTCGGCCATACTGGATTTGGCGGCCATCTTGAAAACAATGCATTTTTCGCTACATCTCCAATGCTAATATTAATCAGCATATCAAGAAGGATATGTGTACCGATTTTCATGCTTTCACTACCAAATATCAGGTAGATTCATTAATATGGGTTGGCCATATTGGATTTGGCGGCCATCTTGAAAACGATGCATTTTTCGCGACGCCTCCAACGCTAACATTATTAAGCATATCAAGAAGGATATGTGTACCAATTTTCATGCTTTTACTCAAAAGTGCACGATAAGGCCCTTTTGTGTGTCCCATCCGTCGTACTTACTAGTCATTATTTCGGTAGGGCGCATATTGGTATAATTTCATAATACCAGTCAGATTTATGTAGATAAAGAATCTATGTTTTTTTTTTTTTTAAGTTGTCCCTACCAAAGCTCAAGCCAAACCTACGCCCTTGATGCCTTGTGCCTGTTACTTCTACATCTCAAAAATAGACTATTTGTCAGAATTACGTGAGTGATTCTACGATTCCCCTACGCTTTTGGCAAAAGCAAAATGTCAATTATCAGTATTTTTTTCAACTAAATGACCTAGATGTTTACATAGTGTATATATTTAAGTTTCCAAACAAACACATTGCCAAGCTTAATCTTAAATCATTTGATAAATACTCTAATGAAAGCGAACATTTGCTTAATTATTTTGTCAACAGTGTTATGGACAAATACTATGTCATTTCAAACATATATACAAATACTACAGAGTTGAAACAATATATGTTTGAAAGTGCTTATGTCCCTTAGCAGTAATGTTGTCATTAATCTGTGCAACTGATATAGAAAATGTGATTGTTGAGCTTCATAAGTAGGATTTTATGAGTCACTGTGATACAGACTGACACATTTTTCATCATAAATCCCTGTAACGTCTGATTTGAATATAGTCACCCTCCTTACACAAGACTTCCTTCTCCAGAGATAATCCCTAGTGTATGTTCATAGGATTTTTCCAACACATAAGGGATCAAAAGCGCAAAAACACTTTCAAAACAGTCAACCGTGTTACTCAACTGTGTTACGGTCAACAATGCAGGGGAACAAGTCGGCACTTTTTTAGGAGAAAAAAACAGAGCAGACAAACCCATCTCCCTAGAACACAAATTATTTTGTTTGTTTGTCTGTCAATATGGATATAAATTGGCAAAAACATACTCCTCCTCAACTGTCATCAGTGGCTGGTTCCCGCCCAATTGGGCTGCTTAGGATGGCCGTGTGCGGGTAAAAATGGCATCTATCAGAAAAACCTTCCCACTGCCATATAAATCAATAGAATTGGGCGGGTTTTTAGGGCGGATTTTGAACATCTTTTGGGCTGGAAATCATCAGCCTCATCTGGCAACCCTGACTGTCATACTTAATTGTAACACCATTGACGGTAACACCGTTGACATTTCAGCCATTTTTATGGTGTTGTGCTAACTGAGGACCTCAGAAGTTCCACCACAACACCTTAATCAATTCATGTATCTGTATGCTTTATCTGTGTTTTTCTACATGTGATTTCTAATTCAGATTCTTATGAATATGTTGATAACACAGTTGACAGGCAATTTTCCCGCTATGAGAACATGAAAAAGAATGGATTAAATTATGGAAGGATGGAGCTCAAAAAGTCTTCCCGTATCCTGCCAAAGAGGTTATGACATCACGTGATGTTATTCGTATGGCCTAAGACCAAACCATTACTGATTTATGAGGTTTCAGACTGTGACACGGTTCACACAGTTTTCGTGGACACACACAAAATGGCAAATTTCATGTATAATGGAAAGGACAGTGGTCTTTCTGACAGTTTTGTCATATTGTGATGATTACTGTGAATCAACATTTGCAATCGTCTTGGGTAAAACAAGTTTCTTTACATGCTAATATGAAGACTGAATCTGACATTTGGAAAACAGGACGGCATGAAAACGCCCAAAACCAGTATTAAATATTCATTCTTGCTGAGGGAAATAATGCTATGTCTACACTTTCTGTATTATATGAAAGATAAATGTTTTCTAATGTCCAAAACATCATTGGATGCAGTTAATAGTTAGTGGAATTGCCAAATAAAATCCACGGACTTAAAAGTGTAGGCGAATTAGAGAATCACTCACATGTATATCAGGAGCATAAGCTACACTGTAGAGCTGAACTCTAAAGCCATGTGTAGATTTCTCCCAGATTATGAAGGCAACACATTTTGTGCTTGATCCAGTTACAGACACACTTGCATGAACAAGCACCTCCCATCTCTCTCTCTCTCTCTCTCTCTCTCTCTCTCTCTCTCTCTCTCTCTCTCTCTCACCCACACACACACACACAGCCCCCCCCCCCCACACACACACACACACAACCCCAAGTGTCCACCTGTTAGTAAAATAATAGTGTGCTGACTGAATGATAGGGGAAAACCAACCTGATAGGAGTTGAATGAGGAACCACATTCTCCAGATTCTCTGTGAGAACACCAAAGCCACCAGCACGAGGTAAGTGTGACAGCATGTTATCTTGATGGACTGAACATTCTCTTGAGGAGGCCTACTGCCTATATTTTATGTTAATAATAAAAAAAAAAACTTCATGAAGAATTATTTTCCCAATGTTCTTTTCCTTAAAGCAGGGTCAAGTATACTGCATTCAGTATAACCATACCATGGTAGTACAGATGGTGTCATTTTGTTAAAACCTGACAAACTCCAGCTAGGCCTATCAATAACAATAAAATCAATGCAAATAATACTCTTTTTTGCTTTATCAATCTGGTAACGTCACAAAATGTTGCCAGCCATTCTCTTTGTGTTCTGTAGTGGTGTCAACAATGACCGATTCGGCGATGCAATCCAATGCGGGACATGGACGATCCAATTCAATGCGGCAAGTTCCAGAATCGATCCAAGAATTTTTTTAAAAGTTTCAACTACTTCCGTGGATATTTCGGGAGCAAATGAATGTTAAATTAAATAAAAGTACTTCAAAGCATTGCAAGACTGATACAGAAAACAGCCAATAAATTGCTGCTCAGTATCTGACTATCATGACTGATAGTCATGACTGACAGTATTGCCTCATCATGACTGATTAAACATTTGCTTAGCTTTCAGTAGAAATGTAATGCATTGCAATGCAATGTAGAATTGAATCGGATCGGATCGAATCGCATAGAATCGAATCGAAACCTCCCGAATCGTGATCGAATCAGATCGTGAGGGCAGTGCCAATCCGCACCACTATTTTGGGCATGTTGTCGATTTAGTAGAAATGGAAGGAAAATTGCACTTTAGAATAACCAGATATCCATAAAAGCATTAGCCTATAAGCAATTATTAATGGACTGATCATAAACAAAACATTAAGAAATGTTTGCAAATGAATAAAAACCAAAACTGACTACACAGTGGAGTGGGAATCGACTTCTACTGGAGGAGTTTTGTATTTTTTCCCCAGCGGAATACTGACGCAGCTAACAAACTCTTGCAACAAATCATTAGCAATCACTTGCATTGTTAATTCACAGGTAGGCCTACCTACACTCAAATATGCATGTGCCGTCTAGGCAGTGACAGCAAATAGTTTTCAGTTTATATTCTTTAGGCAGAAAAATAACAACACTCACTGGCTTGTTGACAAATGTCCTGAAAAGCAGAGACTTGTGTTTCAGATATTTGTCAGTCAGTCTTGATGTCCGCCTGTGTCTCTGCAGAGACTTACTGTTGATGAGCATAAAAACCCTCAGTCATGACCGGTTTGTACACATAGCTCCACATGACAATTAATACTTCCTTATCTCTGAAATGGTGTTGTTTTTACTTATCAGGAAATCTGGGCAGTGTCAGATTCAAAACTAGAAAAGGCATTGTAATAAGAGGACAGGGTAAGGTCATATTTATGTCATGTTCATGGTATCAGAACAAGCTGATCGGATTTCAGATCAAACAAGTCCAAAAATTGTTCACTGGGCATCCATACATTGACCCATTTACAATTTAGTGGGCATATAATAGTTCTACATTCTGTGCTGTGTGTAGTGTGGACTATACCTCCATCTTATGGCCAAACTCCATCACTGTGATCATTGAAGTTCACAAAACGATACTGAGATGATTAATGATTTATTGATACGAAAGACACATTGTTAATGATTTAGGCTGGATTCTATTATCAAATGAATATAAATCACAGCTTTTAAACTAAGGAACCACATGGGACTTTGGTGCCATTTTGAAGTGCAATATACAGTAAATGCAAGAATGATAAACTATACATACCAAAGGAGTGAGAAGAATGTGCTAACTGAAGTATTTGCATTGCATTGCTCAGACCTCTTACACAATTAGCGAGTTGAGTGACTAAATTATCACCACCCATAGTTCCCATGCTGTTCTGGGACTCACAACTTTGCTTTCCCCTACCATACTGGTGTTCAAAAAAAAAGATGTCATTGGTTACAAACATTTGCTGATGATGGACGGCATGCAGTGCTTTCTCCACATGGACAATTCAAAATGGCACCAGAATGCAGTATAGTGCCTTTAAAGAGGATCATTTTAGATTTGACTTCATTGTAACAGTTTATTACAGAAGAATCAGAAAATATCCTGGGTTTGTCCGGCAAGGTTACAGCAATAATGAAAATGGTTAACTATATAATGTATGTTCAATCAGACATGGGTGTCTTCATGGGTTGGCCCAGTTAACTCTTCTCAGACTCAAACTGGTGTTGTTTGGAAGCCCATTTCTGATGAGCTCCTCACGAAGCTGAGGATCAAAAACACCAGAAGATCAATCAGGAGAACATAAAGACATTGGTGTGAACATCTAGCCAGGCAGCTGCCACCAAGTGCCTCTGTTCAATTCCACTTTGATTTGACAACTAAGTGAAAGAAATCGACTGATGCATCAGGGTAGTGAACATCCCTCTCAGGAGGATCAGAGCATGGAGGTAGTAGACCTGGAGACAGTGAACAAGTCCGCCCCAGTCATTTCAATGGGAAATGCTAGGCTAGTGAATTCAGCCAAAATTGAACGTGTTGAATTAATTGAATTACGTGCCATGTTACTGACTGAAGTAAGGTTGTTCAGAAAGCTATATGGAAGACAGGCATTGGATGCATGGAGGTATTATAAGGTGCCCAACCAGCACGCACATAATGGATACATTCTATTCTATGACAGTGACACTATGTCAGTTAGATAGTTACAGCACATGTGCAGGTTGAAGTGCTAAAGTGCCGACCGTACACAACAAAAGCACCTCAGTAACTCCACTTAAACAACTTTGTCCTCAGTACCAAAGCAGTGTAGAATCATTGAACGTCATGGGCACTGACAGTGGTGCCATTATAATTCATCCATCCATCCTCTACTCTCTTCATTGTGTGATCTGTCCATTGTTGTCTTTTCTTGTTTGCAGAGACCGTTCTGTGTCTTCTCAGTCACAGGTTCTCCCTTTCCAAAATGACTGTCGCTGATGAGATGAGATCGCTGCCCATTGCACGTCTTCAACCATTTGATTTCAAACAGCACACAAGTGAGCACTAGTACGGTACTCTCCCAGTCCTTTACTGCCTCTGGCATGTCTGCCTCTCCATCTTTCAACATTCTCTCTCTCTCTCTCTCTCTCTCTCTCTCTCTCTCTCTCTCTCTCTCTCTCTCTCTCTCTCTCTCTCTCTCTGTCTCTCTCTCTCTCTGTCTCTCTCTCTCTCTCTCTCTCTCTTTCGCTCGCTCCATCTCTCCATTCCTCAAATCTTCTCACGCTCTACCTCTTTACTGTGTTACAAGTGGTTTGCAGGCGGCAGTTAAAATATTTGGAGTGATTATGGTAACAAAATGGGACAAAGTGGAGGTAAAGGTGCCATTGCGGCTTTACTTTGATCACACACACACACACACACACACACACACACACACACACACACACACAATTGACATATACACACACAAACGGAAACAGACACACACACACAGTGCTGGGAGCAACAGGTGGTGTGAGGAGGGGGGGGGGGGGATACAACTCCTCTGGATGAACCGCTCCGCATGGAATTAAAGAGGTGACTCACACACCCAATGAGAGAGAGAGAGAGCACACACACACACACACACACACACACACACACACACACACACACACACACACACACACACACACACACACACACATGCCAAATCTTCACATCATTATCATGGTCTAGAAACTAATCCTAATACTGTACATGTAAACGTTTCACTCAAGTTATATTTTACATACACTGAGTTCTTTGAGTTCTTTTTGATGGCCATCATGTTCCAACTGTGCCATTCACCATTTATTCAAAGTTTATGTCAATCTTTTAATTAGGCATTATTGGCAGTTTGATTGATGTTGATCAATGAGATAGAGAGAGAGAGCACACACACACACACACACACACACACACACACACACACACACACACACACACACACACACACACACACACACACACACACACACACACACACACACACACACACACACACACACACACAAACAAGGGTGTACACAACAAAAAACACGCACACAGACTGACACTGACAGAAATGACAAAATGACACAGAAGACAAAGCATACTGTAACACTGTACAATGGCAAGGCTGTGATCATCACATTTCACACACTCACACTCACACACACGCAGAAGCGGGCGACACATATACACTCACATACACACACTAGCACTGTAAGATACACTTAATACATTTAAACATGAATGTTGATTGAAATACTTCATATGATCTCACTAGTCATCATAGAGAGGTGTTATAATGCAGCAGTATAGTGTCAACTGATGACGTCTGATAGCAGGGTGGGATGATGGGTGAAGGTTTACACCATCCTAGTGATAGATGAGAGTGTTTGGGATTGTGTTTGAGAGTTTGTGGACACATAGGTAGGCCTATATAATAAGACAAATAAACCGTCACATGCAGATAAATGCATATATTTTATTAGTCTTTGAAACATTTATTTGTGTGCATAATGTGTCACATTCTGAAATACATTATAATTACAGTGCGTCCCCTATAACATAATAAAAGGCAACATTTAGCTAGATTGTAGTTGTAAAACTGGACATTTACAATGAAACTCAAAAATGGACTCGCTTAGTCATTTACTGCACTGTAGCCTCCACTTAAATGAGATGACACACTTGGCTTTATGGAGCCTATACAGCAATTCAACATTTCATACACTGAAAATGAAAAATGTATCTATTTGGCAATAATGATAAAAAATGACGAGTTATAAACACATTAGGCTACTTTCAGTGGGTCGATACATATATGTACACACTCAATACATTACACGTAAGCTAAATTAGTCCTAAACCAATGATTTCAAATGAGCACATTAATATGACATATGCACTATTAACAAGATTGAGCATAATACCAAATCTAACCAAACTGTGGACAGAAATTCACCATCCCACACTGTCATTCACTGGATCACTCACTATGGGGCAGATATAGAGTACACAGGCTGAGTATGAAGACTGCTGAGGCTATGAAGTTGAGTACAAGAGCGATAAAAGCATGCATGTCTTAGTAAATTAGACATGGATAAAGGAGTGGATATGATTCCACCAATCTGCAATTCTCATAAGAATCCCTCATGCCCATCACCTAATGAAACGCACATAAAGCGATGTCATTCTAATAGAGAATTAGAGGGCAAACCTAAGATTAAAATTACCCACCCACCCCAGTGTCACATGCACTTTTACTTGATCGGGCAAGCACTGGGGACAAGACTGGGGTGATTATGAGAGGAGCTGAATTTCTACCATCATTATTATTATCGGGGCTGAAGAATGGATAGATGTTCTCAGTAAAGGACACATTGGTAAATGAGTAGATATGATCCCAGCAATCTGCATCATAAAAGGAGACCAGACCTGCGTCATAGTCCACAAACACCCCCACTGTTTGAAGCGTTCCATTCAGGGAGAGGGGAACATGGGTATCAGCTTGAGTCTTGTAGGTCCCATCTATAAGCCCTATTGTCCAGTATCCATATGTAGGCCTCAGTGTTATGTCTCCCTTCCTGTTAATGGACTCCCTGGCCACTCCTATATCCCACTTAGTCTTCCCCTTAACCTGAACCTCATAGTAGAATTTGCCAGAGGAGAAGCCCTCTCTTCCCAACACACTGGCAGCATGACTAAACCTCTTTGGAGTATCTGGGAGATTCTTCCATGCGCCAATCTTCACTTGTTTCCCATCAGCAGACAGGATGAGATGGGGGTTTGCTGTGTCAGGATCCAGGGTCACATCCACTAGTTGATAATATAGAAATGAAGGTCAATTTCTATATCTACAACCTTATTTTGCTTGTATCCCAATTTCACAGTGCAACTCCTTAACATACCAAAACAAATTAAAATGTAGGCCTGGTTAAATGTATACAAAAGTACTTGCTATTCAAATTAGTGTTGAAGTTGTAAAGTCATCATGATATTATAGTTCAACATGATGTTTTGCAAGGAAACACATGTGATACTGGTGATGATATTTCACACTTACCTGCATGTTGTTTAATGTTTTTCATCTTATGTGATTCTGAGGATGAGCATGGTAGAAAAGGTTATCCACACAAGTCATGTTTATTTATTCCATATGACAAACACAGACTCCATGTGCTGAGAGAATAAGAGGATGTTTTTCAAATACCACTGCATGCACTAGGCTAGAACTAGAACCAATCAGTGAAACAGGAGGACAATCTTGATGCACTTCATGGTGATTTGTCGGCCAATCAGGAAAAAGCTGAATCGTCATTAGCCATCCCCAGTAGGCCTAGTTAATTACATTTGCTTCCTGTGGTGTCTGGATTTCTAGTGGTTCTTAACCTGGGGTGTGGGCACCTTCTGGGGATGCGCCAGAGATTCCACGGGGTGCGCACAATTTTGTTTGTGTTGAGGTTGTGACCAAAACTCTGCTCGGAACATCATAATTTGGCCAAATCAAAACCAAATTTAAGCATGTTTTGTCTCTCATTCATTTAAAGACATAAAGATATTGATTTATGTCTCATGCGAGAATCATTGTAATTTATCACTTAAACCATTTTTTAAGTGGGTATACACGTGTGGGTGGGGGTGCACGGCTTGTCTTGGGCACAGATATGTGGATGCTTTAAGGAAAAAAGGTTAAGAACCACTGTTCTCTATGCAAACATATTGTCAGTGACAGATGTTCCTTCATTTGATATTCTATGACGGCCCATGTCAGTGTTGGCCATATTTCAACAGAATAGAGTGGATGCTTCCCAAATGCCTGATAGCTGAGGAGTTGTGTGTGTAACAGGTTGGTGATCAACATGTTCAGACTACATTTTAAAGCTGATTCTATGAGGGACTCCACTACTGCTACTGGATCATCATGTGATGTGGTCTTAGTGTCGTGCTGTTCCCATGTAACCTCATGCAGTGAGTCAGCTTGTCCACCAAGTGGCACTACAGGACATCTGACTAGTCTACCATGACATTTGTATCGAAAATGCACTTATTTGACACTTTTACCCAAAGCAACTTAGAGTTATTTACAGGGTATTGTTCACAGTCCCTGAAGCAATCTGGAGTTAGGAGCCTTGTTCATAGGCACTTCAGCCATGGTGTAGGGAGAGGTAAGCATGATATTTGAACTTGCAACTCTCTGATCTTACAGTAAGAGCACCTCCCTAGACATTAGGCCACGGCTCAGTGGTATCAGTGCAATGCTGGAAACCCATGTAGTGAGTCAGTGTGTCCACTGGGTGGCACTACAGGACCTCTAGTGAGTTTGCTTGTAGCCTGCATTGGCCCTACAATAGTTCATTTCAATAGAAAATACAGTGATGTTCAATTCAATTTGTAAAAAAATTGTCTAATAATCAATGATTGACTGAAGTACACATACCTGTAACTAAGTCAAAGTAGGCCTAGTACTTTGCCCACACATTATAAACGGTAAAGGAATATAACCTGCTTGAAACAGAACAAATCTTTTATTGAATTCTGATCTCACCTAGTTCACCAAGACGCCTCTGTAGTTCATCTCTCTCAACTCTGCACTTGGTCTCCAACTGGAATTGTAGATTAGAATAGAACAGAGTGGGATATGGATCACTGAGTGTAATAGAATATAAATGTAATGCTTTGGAGACAGGCCTATGCACAGAGAAATCATTCCACTGCAGTAGCATGTCACAAAATGTGACATGAGAACATTTTGTCTACATCTACCTGGGCTTTTTCTGCTGTGATATTGTTGTATTGAAGTTGTAGTTGGACTTTCTCGAGCTCTAACTCTTTTGTTCTCAGAATTGTGACGCAAAGTGTGATGGTAACAGCCAAGAGAACACAGACCAACACCACAGCCAGTTTGAGGCGACCTGAGGAGAACATGAGTGCAAGTGTTTTTGAACAATAGCATGATGTGATTTACTGTAACAATAAAAGTCACAGATGGAAAATGCATTGCCTACTTACGGTGTTGTCCTCCATGGGGTTTATCTTGGGGTTCACCATTCTCAGTCCGCTGCTGAGATCCTTTAGGAACTTCAGTCATACAAATGTTTTCAGCTGGTGTTGTGGTGTTTAAAAAAATCAGCATTTTCATAAATGTCCTCATCCATTTTTGTCTCTCTCTGTTTGGTGTCTATGAAGTGTAAAGGTTCTCTGGTGAGGGAGTGAGGAATGGCATCTATGATGTGCTGTACTAAACATGATGTGAAAATAAAGAGGAAGTTGAAGCCACACTATCAGTCACTTCATCACTTCATGTGCATGTCATTGTGAGTTGTGCATGTCAAACCTGATGTTTGGGGGTGACTATGCATGAAATACAGTATTTAGTCATTCTGAACATGTGAGTAATGTATATTAGAATCACTGCAGTTTAAAATTGAACTGCATTGTTAAAAAGATATAAAATATGGGATTGTTAGCATTCTCGATACCGTTGCGCCCAAATTCAAACATGCGATTGTTTTTTTACCATTCCCTACAAAGTTCTAAAATCAGGGGGAGGAGAGGAAAAAATCACACAAGTTTACATCTGTGTTATACGCTTAGCATGACCACAGCAGCCAACCTGTAGCGAGAGACACGAGTTTTAAATACTTTGGTGTCCACACTGACGATCTAACATGGTCTTTTAATACACAACATCTATTAAAGAAGTCCACACAATGAGTCTTTTCCCTTTGTCAACAACAGAAATGTAGGTAACACTTTAGAAGAACAACCCAAACAAGCTTTATAAACACTTTTTTTAACATTCAATAATAATAGTTAACATTTAACAAAGCATTTTCAAATATTTGTGAATGAGTAATAACTAAATTACGATTGCACTGGAGTGGGAATCAGTTTCTACTGTATGAATTTTATGTCGTTTCATGCCTTCTTGTCTTTGGAGGAGAAACTTCGAGGACCAATCAGGTTTTAAGAAATGGTTAAAAACAGGGCAACACTGAGTACGTTTTAGTCATTGATCTTGTGTTCTTTGTGTCCTTAATCCCTTCATAGCATTCTTATCTTATTGTGATCAATACCTTCCTTTCAACAACAATTGTTGTCCGAGGACTACAGATGAAAAATACCCTTATGGCTATTATTTGACTCAATTGTATGCTATACACGTTATACACAATTGTATGTTATATCTGATATATAATACCAGCTGGAGGTATAAGAGTAAAACTCAATCATTTAACTCAAGGGTAGGTGTAATATGAGCTTATTTCTAAAAAAAAAAAAAAATGGTAGGCCTACACTATCACTTTCACTCCTCTCTGCCTTAGAGTCTAAAAACAACTGTCCCTGCACTGTGGTTTTTCTCACCCCTTCAGTCTAGTTCTCCATTTGCTTGAAGCAGCAGCGCTGAAGTTTTATCACGTCTTTCTCTGCTAGTTGCACAAGCCTTTATCTAGAACATCTCGTCTTGTCTTTTACAGAATCATTGTCTAAAACCAGAAGCTTAGTTTGAAAACATGTAGGCCTACAATTCGTATGTCTGAGTGTCTGCTATACAGTAGGCTACGTGACGTGCAGTCTCAAGTGTTGCTTGTAAGGGGAAGTGATCTTATCTGCGACCATGTAGGCCTAATGTGTCCCCTAAAATAAGCAAGCTCAGTACTTTTCCATCTGAACCCTCTTCTGATTATCTTATGCATGTCTGCTTTTTCTTTCACATCTTCAAATTGTTAGCACAAAGTTGGCCGGTTCTGTTCTTACCTATACAACACGTTTTTTTTGTCCTTTTTCTATATGTGCTTTATACATTCAATTCAACTCTTTTTAGCCATCATCACCAAATTCCACCACATTAACAACAAGTAAGACCTACTGTATTAGAGAGATGAACAAAGAGAGGAAACATGTTTGTGTGAAGCCCTGAACTGACCTGCTCAAGCCACTGTAGGCAGATAAGATTAGTCTGGCGACGCCATCCATGTACTCCACCCAAAGATTTTGGCTCCGCACATCGTCTGGCAAAAGCCTCAAGCTCGGTTCTCTCAGTGTTTAGCCAATCAGCAAACAGTTGAGAGTGGTGACGTAGAACTCACCCGAACCCGAACTTACTGATTGGTTAAGGTAACTATATTCACATTTTCGTTTTGTTATTTGTTTGCTTTTGCGATGCTATAACGTAACAGGCATGCTAATAAAGCACAATACGGGTTTTAATTTGAGTATGGAACTTCAATTAATTTAAATGATAGAGTAAAATCAGACCATATCCCATCGTCCACGGAGACGGATTCCTCATGGCTTTTGCCAGACTGATTGACGGAGTCAACAGTCGGCTATTCGCCCAGGCTAAGGTAAGATGACAACGTTGGTGACTTGGACATTTGATTCTCAAAAGTGTGTGTGTGTGTGTGTGTGTGTGTGTGTGTGTGTGTGTGTGTGTGTGTGTGTGTGTGTGTGTGTGTGGAGCATGAATATTAGGAAGTCAATGCTAGTACCCGCACTAACATCTTAACACTACATGTATGCATTTAATGTGATAGTATACTACTACTGTATATGAATGGAGGTGTAAGGGCAACCAAGCTTACCGTCTAAGGCCCTGGGCCAATGCAAGCACATTTCTCCCTTTGACAGCCAGCCCTGAGCCTTCAACAAACTGACTCTCCTCCAAGTGCACAAGGTGGAGGGCAAACCCCCGGACAAATACATCAAAATAAAGAAGGTACAATATGCAGGTCCACAAAAGGTCCAAGTGTCCACGGTCATACAGCTAGTCTCAACACTTTTTCCGAGCATGCAAGCTCCAATGCTAGCCACAAAGACCCAGCATGTGAGGCCTTATCCAGTGTTTACCTATTCCCCAGGTGGCTCTCTCTTAGCCTGATTATCATCGACTTTCAAATCTCTCCGAGACTTGGTCTGACCAAGAGAATAACAATTAACATTTCCCAAACGCCATGGATGACCCACCTCCCTTGGTTTGCTAATGGTTGTTTGCTTCCTAACAAAGTTCGAGGAGTTCCCGTTTTTTCGGGAGCTCAGAAAGTACTTGCATTGCTCTTGACCTGACTAGTAGCAACACTGAAGGTGTTGTGTGACGGGGAGGGCACGGCCTGGCCAGAGCCATACAGAGGGAGAGTTACGCAAATGGAGGACCAGGAAAGAAATTGCAGCCCCGCCTTTCAATGAGATCGAGGTCGTGCCTAAAGTGGCTGTCTTTCCATAGACTCAACATAGAACCACCATATAAAAAGCGAAAAATAAGGACTAACGAACTATACTGCTGGGTAATCACCACAAATATGTAAACTATCAACTGTCTCGGTAATGACAATCACAACTTTTTTACCATCTGTGATGTTTATCTGAAGTTATTACTACGAATAGCGAGTCTTGTCATATTCCCTGCATTGCATCTGCTGTGAGCTACGCCCATTTCTAGGCACTAACATTCGCAACGCTAAGCAGTTCTGAGACGCTAAAACAGCAAATTTTGCTAATGCGGAAGTCGGCCCTAGGACACAGTGGAGATTGCCCGACTCTCCCTCTGTATGGCTCTGGGCCTGGCTAGCTCTCTCTATGAAATGAGCCTCTGACCTCTGACCCTTATAGGCCCAGATACTCAGAGATTAGTCAGCGCTCTCATGTGGTGTGAACATGTTACTGCTGTGTACCTAACTGGACACTCCCTAACAATGAGTCATAAAAGGGTTTTACATGAAGGGTTCTATCATAAAAGGTTCTACATTCAAACATAATGTGTCTTTCATGATCAGCTATAGACCCGTTCAGAGTTGACATCCTCATGAATGCCTCAAACACACCAGAGATATTGGAAGGATATTACGAGAGACTCCACTTTCCTGGGTGGTACTGCACTGTAGGGGGAGTGCAGACTCCATTCAGAAAGAACGGGCTGCTACGCTCAGAGTCGTGTCTCGACAGCGGCCACTAGGAGGCATGCAGGCATGGGTGAAATCGGGAGTGGTGATTCTGTATGTAATACTGGGTGACAGTGCAGACACTAAAGAGAGAAAAACTGCCGTTCTGAAGCGTGTATGTTGATAAAAAATAGAGATTCCTTGTTATGCTATTCTAAGAGGGAAGAGGCTGTTCCAGAAGCATAGGAGATGTTTGTTGTTACAAGACATTAAACTACTGACTGGATTGATGACATCGCCAGGAATACAACTGTCCGTCGTGCCCACTGCATATCTGAGGTTAGGGCGAGCATCCGTTATCTTATTTCAGATAAGGTGCACACACAGCCAATTACGTCATACCTGTTTACAAACTCTAAAGGGGTCTATAGAAATGGTGAATGTGCAAAGTAAGGCCAATAGAGGGATGCATAAAGAGGAAGCGAAACGTACTGTATATAGAGCCAACACTAACATGGCCAACGATGCTTAGCTTCTCAGAATTGCCTCTGTGATACAAAAAGAAGAGAAATTTGACAACATATGTGTGTGAAGCATGCCCTGTCCAAGGATAATATTGACCACAGTGCTTATTTGCACAATTGTGTGGTTAAAAAAATGTTTGCAGACCACAACAACTTAAAAGATGTCATATAATTTAGTCACCCACACAAAATGGTTGTAAGCAGGGCCGCTAACACGTTGGACCCAGGACAAAGTCATCTTAAAGGGTCCCCCATCTAATACATACATTTCATTTTCATCTCTCTGGGCCTGAATACCCTGGACTGAATATTTAAGTGAGTTGACCTAATGGACATCAATAGGCTATCTCATGAAATGTCATTTCACAAGATCGTCAGATAAAACCTAATATAAATAATAAGTGGATCCATGCACAACATGTATCTGAACATGGCTGTTCATTTCAGAGAAGCTGGCCACACAGATCTGAACTCAGTGAAAGTAATGGCAATAGAGGTCATAAATAAAAACATAAGGGGTGGGGACAGATTAAAACGGCTTCTCCAAAGGGAAACTTGGTGGATTGTTAAATTGAATGCCACAACATTTCCGGGCCTCAATGAGGATGTGGACTTTTCTCCATTTTTGTAAATATCTCTTTTTTTAACTTTGAATGAACTTAAGAATCGGACTGTGGGATGAAAAAGATGGTAGATTGAGATAATGAAATACTGTTTTTAATTATTTGTTTTGGTTGTGGGAGACACTTTGATAAATGGTTGTTTGTATTTACCTTGAGTGGTTGGGGAGGGGCGGGCTTTCTGTGTCATGTGACCTAGCTCTACCTCCTTACCTGATATACCTTTCACCTGCAATTGTTTGGCATGCCCTGATGAAGACAATGGGTCGAAACGCACTAGGCATGTAGCCAGTATTTAATAAAGGCTTTTAGATGCGTCCCAGCATCTCTATAAGGCCGGAGATCCATTATAGCGTTACGTTATCGCAGCTCGACGTACTGGATGTCCCAGTGTCGACGCACTGCTACTACAGCTCGCGTGGCCCGGGAGTTACATACAGGAAGCATATCAATCTACATTTCTAGCCGTTTTTATCCATATAGCAAACCAACTGCCCCTAAATTACAGTTCAAAATGCTCTTACCGAACTCGGCACATGTGTTTTTTTCACACACAGCTTGGCCTCCTGTTGTTATGCTTATGGTCGAAATCGAACATAATCATTTGAACCCAGGCATCATAAGCACATGCAACATACATGCTTGTAGTCTATATTTTGTACATCCAAAAGTTCGACAGATGTCAAAAATCTACTTTTACCGTAGGAAATGCACCTTCGTGATGACCACAGGTATCATGGGACATCTTCATGTAATCAACAGTCATTGGGTAACGCAGTCCGTCAGCCGCTGCTAATTTGCATAACTTTCAGGAGAGCTCAACTTTTTGACGTGCCACCGGACCCAAGCTCCCCGTGCCGGAATCCCAACATGCATTGCGAGTCCGGTAACGGCGATATGCCGCATTTTATTGAAAATTAATTGAATGCGTTGGTACGGCTTGCGTCAAACTGACAAATGGATGGGCACCGTGACGTAACGCTATAATGGATCTCCGGCCTAAGAGGCTTTGGTGTCCGTCCGTCCTTCCGTCCGTCCGTCCGCCCTCCCGTGATGGGTTTCTGAATTGTGATTCCCTCTTGTGATTCCCTCTTGTGTCCACAAGGTGGCAGTCGCTCAGTTTTGGCCTGGAGCTCATGCGTGCAAACCAAAAGCTCTTTGCCAATGAGAAAAACATGGCAGCACTTCCTGTTGATTTTCACATGAAAGTTTTGCTTAATTTAAAGTCCCTACCGACTATAAATGTTGTGGCTTCCATATATTGATGTAAAAGTGCCCCACAAAGTAATGAAGCACAACAAAGTTACTCCACATTACCATTTGACCACTCGTTTTTCTATGCTAACAGGGTAGCTAATGTAGCATTGTAAATGATCCAGGGAGAAAGGGGGAAATGTTGTGATTTCAGTCCGCCTGAGGCAACGATTTTCGTGGGGAAGATGACCTGCATCTCGGTGGCATTGAACCACGCCCCCGTGCCTTATTTGGCTCGCTAAGCACGTGCGTCCCCAGTCCAATCGCAATGCTTTATTTTCCCCAGACGTTTAATCGCATTTAAGTGAAAGTGCCATGTATACACATCGCAAAATAACTCTTAATCCGATCTATTTAAATCGCATTTATTAAATCGGACTTAAAAACATCATGTACACGTAGCCAATGTCTCATTGATTAGTTTATGGAACTTACGGTTTGTCTGTTACGGCCCACGAAGACAATATCCACGTGAAAACGCAAACGCCTGCAAACCACTGTTTTGACAGAAATACAGTTCACCTGTCGCCTACTCTGTTTTCTTCCCAAAGCGGCATTTAAAAGTATTCCATGAAATCCAACATCAACGTCACTTCAAATAGGTGACAGCATCATGCACACACATGAAATAACACTTCAGTGAGGGGGGGGGACATCACTGCTCTCATATTAAAGTGAAAAGAGAATTTCACATTTTAGTTTATTTAATGTAGGCCTATGCAAAATTGCAAATAGCCTATTCATTGAAATGTTTCATTGTAATTCATTGTAATGTTTGCCTGTTTTTTATGTTTGTAATTATTTATTTATTTTAAATAAAAAATCGTGATTAAAAAAAAAATAGCCTAACAAAAATAGAGATTTTATGTTAAAAAAAAATGTGATATGGGATGGACCGATGGCCCCCCTAAGCTAAATTCGCCTTAGGTCCCCACATTGCTAAATGTAGTGTAAGGGATTATTTTGAAAAGACAGTAACATGTAATCAGCAATGCATTTCAGTTTTTCAGTAAATTGCCCAACACTGTTGAAATCCTATGGTACTTTTTCAAATCCAGGCTTATACAGTACATGGTAGGCTTATTGATAAATTGCCTTGACAGGTTATGAGGAGGCCAAGGGGGCGTTTGGGCAAAAAAGGTTCAGAACGGGCATAGACGGACGCATCTGTTGTCCGCCTGTCGGACTTGTTAAACTTTAGTAAGGAGTGCCTCAAATAGTGTTTTTTTATCTTTTCATGTATCTGGTATTAATTGACCAGCAAATGTGTTACTAATGATGAGGCTGCATGGCCCTGTAGTGAACTGGCTTCAGTGTGACATGTTAGAGTACTGTAGAGTAGAGAGTAGAGTAGAGTAGACTATCATTCATTGATCCAGAGGGTGTCAAGTAGCATACAGTACATATACAGAAGCATAGAAAAAGACACAAGGACATTACACACAACATTGCACATACGTATATTCACAAATATTTACCATACATATATTCACAGGGTCAGATCTCCCTATCCCACTTACACATGCACACTCTCTCTCTCTCACACACGCACACATCAAAAGATCAAAACTAGAAAAGTGTCTAGGTGCAATGACACCGACTGACAGTATTGCAGTATTATGAACTTTTATGAGTCGCTATGACGTAACTCCCAGCAAGACTCTCAATGCCAGAACGAGGGTGAGGCCAAGCTGCAGCTCGCCACACCACTGTATCTTTCAGTGGGCGTTATGCCAAAGCTTTCAGAGTAAAGAAATGATAATCACACGTAGAAAATAGTGAAAAATTATCAGGAAAATGAGGGCACACCATTCATGTTTCCATTAAGTGTATAAAAACGTTTAATACAATATTACCAGGTTGCATACACAGAACGAGCAAATGGCGCATGCGCTCAAGCTTGTTAACAAGGGATTGCGCAATCCGGGGTAAGGCAAACTCGAAGCTGCCCCAAATTCAGCGTATGCGGAGCAATTTGATGATTACAATTTTGGCCACGCAAATGACTGAAACTGTTTAAATACTACTGCACAAATGGTAGTTATGGTGCAGATGCTCGAAAACAATAGTTGTTAAACTTGTTATTGTTACTATTATTCACATTTACTGCATCTCATTCTCTGGTGAGGCACTGCCTCCCCTGCCGTATTGGAGCGCACGTGCCTGCAGTGCAGTGTTCTTCACCATTCAGGTTATCAGGTTGGCTCGAGTTCCAGTGTCTGAAAGAAGAGTCACTGCCGTCTGACCAAGTTCTGGTTCTGTACAGACCGATCCATACGTTGTTACCACTGGCTCCAACACGCACCTTTTCATTTTCTTCTGCGTTCCTTATGCTTGCTAGTTGTGTTTCGAGAACATACTGATCATTACCTCCTATATAATGCAAACTGAAAAAATAATACTGATGTGAAACAAAACATTAAAACGCCATTGAATTGAATTAATTACAAATGTCAACCAAAGGATATCCAAACCGGTCATTGGTGTACAATGGTTGCCTTTCTTCTCCCCAAAAGCTAACTTTATGCCGCTCGCACCCACAATGAGTTTCCGGTGTCACAATTTTAAACTGCCCATGTGCACCATGTTCTCAGGCTACGCCCTGTACTACACCGTGGCCAATGCATTTTCCAGCATTATCCTCAAGAGAGCTTCCTTATCCAATCTACTTTCTTTGCTCCGGATGTCCGGAATTTGAATTGCATTGTGGATGTGATCGGCTGCTGCAAGTTCCGTCACCGGTCGAAAGAGGATGTCCAAAACAAAAAAAATTGTCCATACAACACCGACACTATTTACAAAAAGGGAATGCAGAGACTGTACTTCATGCGAAAGCTAAGACAATTTAAAGTGGATAGGGATATGATGCAGGTTTTTTATCATTCTTTTGTTGAGAGCATTTTATGTTTCTGTTCTGTAGCCTGGTACTTCTCCCTGTCTGTTGTTAATAAATATAAGCTCCATAAGATAATCAACATGGCCAGCAAGATTGCTTGCCAGCCACTAAATAGCATGGCCATGACTGTTGAAGCAAGGGTGGTAAAGAAGGCAAATACCATATGTGAGGATCTCTCACACCCCTTACAGCAAGCATATGAGTTGTTGCCCTCAGGTAGGAGGTTTAGGATGCCTTCATTTAAGACAAACAGAGCCCGCCAATCATTTATACCTATTAGTATATCCATGCTAAATAAGACAACTCTAACTTAGATTGAATAGCACATTGCACTTTGGTACTGAATACTGCACTTTACTGTGTTTATGTTGGGTTTTTTGTCAACCTGTCTTTTTTGTCCTATAGAGGGAGGGGGGGGGTTGTGTTTGTCCATTGTGTTCTTGTTTATTGTAATGTCTTTGTAATTGTATCAGATGCACTGAAAATGGCACAGAACAATTTTCCGAAAGGACAAATAAATAATCTATCTATCTAATAACATTAGGCCCGATCGAGATACCGCAACGGCTAAATGCGCAGATAGACAGCAATGCATTCTGGCTAAAAATGCTGCATGATGGTTAGATTTCCTTTCCAACTAACCAAATTTCAGTCATGTTGCACCGACCAGGTGACATGTCAAACTATCGCGGGATGAATGCGCCTGCAGTCGGACCTTTCAACCCCTGCAGTTGCTTATCCCCATTGATGCTCGTCTGCAGACAGCCTCTGAGGTCACGCGCCCATGAACTGGTTGGCCAACAACTCATTCACATGTATAGGCATATGCGTCTTGTCTCACACCCCAACACAAGTTTGCACTGTTCCCCACTTCAGCTCCACCTCTTCACCTGTCCCTCCACACCTCACACGTGGTGTGTGAGTCGATCAAACTGGTGCGATCATCATCTCGTGCATATTTGTGGCCGACTTTAAATGCGCTGTATTTAATACCACCCACATCGTGACAACAACTTCTCGCTCACATGCTTTCGTAACATCAACTGCTCGCAACGAATAGGCCCATGAGCTCTGATTGCATCACCCTGACATGACTAAAAAGTCATTGACCCATCAGTAAAGGGTACATAGGTCTAATGCAGTTTTTCCATATCAATACTCACCGTAACAGACAAAGCTGCGATAATCCGTACACTTTCCGTCATTCCAATTTTCACAACTCCACAGCATTTCAGTGCACAGATCGTTCCCAGCTAAAGTATCGGGTTGATCGTCCTTCCATTTTCTAAACTCTGTCTCTCCAGGCCCATAGAAGCTGCTGTTTGTGATGGACCACCTCCAGCTGTTGATCACGTCATCATAGAGTCCAATCCAAGCAGAGCCGGTCGGGCTGCCTAGTTGAGTCAGCGCATTCACATCATCAGTGTTGAAGAGGGTTGCCAGGTCTGTGTAATGGCTCCTGCAGTAACTCTGGGCTTAGGTCACTCAGCACCCTGGCTGCCTGTGACCCTCTGATAGCACGTTCAGGCCAACTGAGAACCGTGCTGGAGCCCGTTCCCGCACCTAATCGTGAACCGGCTGTCGTGTTCACGCCGAAGATATTTGCGTTCACGAACCGGAAAGTTGGTTCGCAATGCGAACCGCAAAATAGTAGGTTTTCCTCCGCGAACCGTGACGCAGCGTGGCCGTCAGCAGGTTCATCCGGGTAACACAGTCACGTGCGGAAAAAGTTCAGAGCCCGGTATGAACACGGGGGGTTCGCAGATAAGCACTTTAGTGCCGAACGTAACTGGTGCGGGCACCAGCTCCGGCTCCGTTCTGGTCGGCCTGAAAGCCCTATGAGTGCTCCGCCTCCCTATTTTGCATATGAACCGACTGCCTCAATGGAGGATCAGTCTGGAGGTTGATGATAGCCTGGTAAACCAGCGCCACCTGCTGGACGCTGAAAATTTTTCAGCTGCGGGTGGGTCTGGTATCGAACAACTATTCATTTTGAATCTTGCCCTGAATCTGGCAAGATGGTAACTAAACCAATCACAACGCAGAGATGTGTTTTGAATCAACGCGGGCGGGGCAGAGGGTTCTGGGGCGGGGTTTTGAGGGAGTGACGACATAGCAGTGAGACGCTGGGCAGTGGAGAAAGCACAAGAAAGATGGCGGCGGCAATGGAACAGCGCTCGTTTGATTATGCATTGGCATCAGTTTTGGAAGAATTAGACTTGGGGTTTTCGTTAAAACGTGAGCAAGAGGAGGCTCTACGTTCATTCATTTTTAAGAAGGACGTTTTCGCCGTGTTACCGACAGGCTATGGCAAAAGTCTTATCTACCAGTTCCACTGGTAGCCGAAATGATGGGGCTCTTTGAAAACCCGATGGTAGTACCGGTAGTCGTCTCGCCCTTGTTAGCCCTAATGGTAGACCAGGCGAAGGAGGCGAGCAATTTTGGACTCACTGCCATGCAACTGGGCGTCGATAACCCAGCAAACATATGTCGTCAGTGCCAGTTGGTCTTCGGAGCAGTCAGGAGGCATGGCTTTTGCTGAACGCGACGTGTTGTCTTCCAAGACAAGGTCCTCGGAGTGGACGAGGTTCACCTCATATAATGGTAAGTGGCATGCTCTTAACAACGTCAGGGTGTGTGTAAAGTATATTCCTAAAAGATGACGGTAATGATTTGGTAAACGCTTCACCCTGTTGCCATTGTAACAGATGGACTGTCGCCCCGGACGTCTCCCCTTTTAATCTCAGTTTACAGTCTTTAATGTTGACTATCTAAACAAAGTCTGTGGTCGTAAGATTGAAGTTTACATGGACGTTGTGTGAGATGAACGTGGGGCTGATTGACTGGGAATGACAGATAAACGGCTGTGTACGGCGGCTAGAGGATGCTGCCTAAATTTTACACTTTGGAAATTAGTACACTGCACTTCGACGAGACCAACATGGCGTCGCACTAAAATAACATCGATGTTATGGAGCTAATGGTGCCATACCGGTGGAGTGATCTACACTAGAATCACACTGATACCGTGTATTCAGACAGTTAATACACCGAGTAAACCAACGAAAACACTTCTGAGACTCATTCTTTGTGCGTGATTGTATTCTCAAACACTTCAGTGCGGTGAGCATTCCGAGAAACCATACCCAGTCAATCGAGCCCCTCGATGATCTCTCACAACGCACTTGCTCAATTATGTTGAATTAATTGTTCCGTTGATGTGGAAATAACACTAAGAAGCTAGTTTATATGGACTTAATTGCTTTGTGATTGAAGAATAACGTACTGATTTTCCACAGGGGGAAACGTGACAAAGGGAAGGCCTTCAGGTATTGTTTTGGCAAGCTAGGAGAACACATCTGACAGACAAAAAGGTTTCATCAAAGACACACAGGCAGGTAAGCTAGTTCTATCATCTGTGGAAAGATGTCTTGGTTGTACTTTACCATAGCCAAATGTTGTGTTTGAGTTAAGGACTGTTCCCCACCCCATCTGAGTTATTGAGGGGTGGGTCTGTGTTAACAATATCCAGCAGTCTATTAGGCCTACAATCTGTTGTCACAAGTTAACACACTGATTGTAATAGGTAGTGTGAATGTTAATGAGGATCATGTCTGTTTGCTTGATCTTAACAATATGCAACTGTACCAGTTCACCAGCGAAAATATAGGCTACTGTTTGTCTGCCAGCTACATTCTTTTTTTTTCTTTTGTGCAAGCTCCTGAAGTAAAGGACCTACACAGGACCTTCATATCAAGGACATTGACTGTGTGGATCTCGAGGTGCAGTTACCCAAAAGTTGCTACCCACGGAATACCAGGTTTTGAGGGATCCTGCCAGAGCAGAGAATCAACAGTAAGTCATATCTTAACTTCACACAAATACACATACAAGGGTGTGCCCAACACACATGTACTTTATAATATATTATTTTCTAAGTAATGAGACAAATTGAGGAATACATATTGGCCTGGTTCAGTCAAGTGGAGTTGTTGTCTGTTTCAAGCTACAGGTGTTTGCAAGGCAATTTATTATTTGTCGAAATTAAGGCAAATTTCATACATGTGTGTGACCATTCATCTTGCCACCTGTATTATTTTGTAGTAGGAAGGCAGAAGTCTTATGGCAGTGTGATGCTACAGTAATGCTTACAGTAATTTAAAGAGTATAGTTTACCTTCCTTAAAGCAATGTTGGGATATATGCCTTGCTCAAGGGCACTTTAGGCATGGATGGAGGTGTATGCAGTGGTCAGAGATTTGAGTCAGCAACCCTAGTCTGATCTTAAGACCACCTCACTAATCATTATGCCACACTGCCCACCATGTTAAGAAACTACAATATCAAGCCCCCCTTTGCCGGTATTCATGACTCATGATTTTTTCTGTTTGATTTGTTGTTATTGACAGGATACATTGAAGAGGAGACTCCGACATGACCGCCGGCATCTTGTGTTATTCACCCCCACCACTTGTAATACTGAATGCCTGAATTGTTGTTTGCTGCTCAGACTTTGTCAACAGATATGGTCTTCGACCCTTAGGTGTGGAAACAGATTGTGACAGTCCAGCAAAATGAGCCAGACAGATAGTAACACTGAAAAAGGACAACGTTGTTCCCATGGCCTCCCACTGCAGAAGACTACAGACGTTCAGTGAAGCACAAACAGCTGTTCCTCTTGTACTTAATAATTTAGTCAGCTGGATTCTAGGTGCCACTAAGGAGCCAACAGTGGATAATTTTGTCAACATTTCAATGGCATACATTAAAAGGGCAGCCTGTAATTGTTTGCCTTGCCTCCATCTTCCTTGCCACCAAGGGGTTGTAGACCGATGCCCTAGTCCTCCTGTTTAGGTACAACCATGCAGTTAGGCCAGTCTATTGAAGCATATACTTATGACTGTTTGTATGTGTTGTGTATCTAGTAATGGATAAATTACCACATGAATAACTGCATATTCATTATATTGATAATTATAATGGCTTCCATTATTGATTAAAAAGGGATCTACCACCACTTGCATTATTGTTTTGTTATAAATGAAGCACTGTTAGGAATCCAGGAAGACGGATGCTGAGGCACTCAAGGTTGCATTTTTTTTTTTTTTTTTTTAAACTTTATTTGGCTACAATGCCTCAGCATCTGTCTTCCTGGACCAAGTTTGACAGCCCCTACACTGATGAGCACCAAGGAAAAAAGGTGAAGACCCAGAAGCACTCCAATTACCTGCTTGTGTTTGATAATGTTAGGATCCATTTATCCCACTTTAAATGCATGAATATCACTGAAAATTGGAATTGTTTCCATTTATTTATTTATTTTAATGTATATATCATGAAAGGTAACTTGCATTGCCTTTTGAAGCACAGTTTAACAGTTGGACCACTTTGTATAGCCTATCGATCATTATTGATCTTGGATATTATTGATATTGTAGGCCTATTTCTATTTGGGCTCATGTCTTTGCCTTTGGCACCCTCATGCATTATTGTTCTTCAAGATAGAAATTAATCACGGTCATTCTTAACTGTTAAGAATCAATCTGTCTTCCTTAGAGAGATATATATTTTAAAAACCTTACTTTAGTACAATTTGTGGAACGCAAGAGGACTGATAGCTGTCCAAATCGGCAACGTGATTGGTTTAGCGCGGTCACGTGGTGTATCGTGTCTCCTCATTCAGCTAAGGAAAATATTCCTTCTGTAAACGTCTATACCCTTGGATGTTTTCACGATCCGAACCTCTCTGAAGTGAAACATAGTGTAGCGTTTGGTAGCCAGGGAACACACAGGATGTAGACAGAAGTGTCCGTTCAATGGAGACAGTTGCCACAGCCACGCCACATAAAAATAATGAACAAGTAGGGCTACACTGCTTACCAGTAACCCAACTGTAGCACAGCTGCTACGTAGATCTCTCACAGTAAACAGAGAGAACTCCCAGCTCCCCTTATTCGAACCCCAACAGTGCCCTCGCACCCACCAAACCATAGAACAGAATCATAGAACCGATGCGTACACAACTTAAGTAACCCCCCAGACTCGCTACAATAGCTTTGGTCAGTTCATCATCTTATGGGCATCGTGTTCGGATGCTGTGGAGCGAGAATGAACGAAAATTGAGGTGACCTGACGGCCTATAAATACAGGAAGATCTCTTTCAAGTATGTTTAACACCGTGGGGCTTCCTCGATGCATGCGAGACGTTCGCTGAAACCGACAAAGCTGAAGTTGAACTTTGGAACAGTTTTGTATAGTGTTGTAGTACACCGGCAACTCGCATGTCTTTTTGGCAAAAGCGACAACTAAAGTCCGACTCCATCTCAAAACGTTGAAGTTATCCACGGTCCTGCTCACAGCTTCACTACTTCCCTTGTTTACAGTCCCCTCTCCACCACAGCTGTCTGTCGCGCTTACTACGTCACAGTCAGTTGCGCTGATTGGTCAGAGCGTTGGCCTATTAGCACAGACATGGTTTGAAAGACAACGGGTTGTGCTCATCAACAATATTCCGTTTTCTCCATTCATCAGAGCCAGACTAAATAAAGACATCCAATACATTTAGGCTGGTTTATCAGGCTAGGTTGATGAGGGAGCTTGACGGGGGAGGGTTGATGGGGGAGGTTGACCTGAGGTTGACCTGAGTGACCTGCATTTGACAAATTAAAAGCTAAATAGCATAAAAACGATTTGTGTACAAACGTTAATTTTTCCTGCACAAACGTGCACAAACGATGCACAAACGATTCCAACCATTTTCAAGTCATTTGGATGTTAATGGGGTGCTGAGTGACCTACTTTCAAAAAATTAAAAGTTAAATAACATAGAAACGGTTTGTGCTCAAACATTAATTTTGCCTGCACAAACATGCACAAACGAAGCACAAACGATTCCAACCATTTTTGAGTCATTTGGAGGTTAATGGGGTGCTGAGTGACCTAAGGTCACCAACCTCTTAAAATGTAAATATCTTAAAGAGGGTTTGTGCACAAACGCTCATTTTGCCTGCACAATCGTGCACAAACGATGCACAATCGAACCAAAATGCTTTTAATCAGATTTTCAACATATGGGGTGCCGACTTCACACAGGTGTTAACAGCGTCTATTTTTTCCAAGCAGCCGCCATTCCTCTGAAGGGTAGCCTATTTACATACTTACATGAGAATAGCAGAGCTTGCAGCATGCTTCTGTAGAACTGGTCTGTGGGTATGATAACATGATAAATGACTAGTGGTGTGAACAAGAATCGATTCGGCAATATACAATACGATTAGACTTTATTGTCAGTTTTCACTGAAATTCTTATTGCGTCCCTGAGCAACACTTGCTTAAGACAAGACATACACATACATAACATCACATCACAAGACTATTGCACAACTGACAAAAAAACAAAAACAAAACAAAACAAAGAAACAGAGGACACAGACCTATACACAGATGTACATGCATAGGCTACATACAACCCACATAACTTGAAGATACTACCCACATGGAGTGATTTTCTAACTCTGTGCAGTCTTATGACTGATTTAACAAAATAATTGATTGATGTATGAAAGCATGTTTAAGTCTGTTGCAATGCAATGCAATGCGGGGCATGGACAATTCAATTCAATGCGGCAAGTTCCATAATCGATGCAGCAATTTTTTTAAGTTTCAATTATTTCCGTGGATATTTTAGGAGCAAATGAATGTTAAATTAAATAATAGCACTCCAAAGCATTGAAAACTACAAGACTGATACAGAAAACAGCCAATAAAATGTTGCTCAGTATCTGACTACTTGTATTGCCTCATCATGACTGATGAAACATTTGCTTTGCTTTCAGTAGAAGAGCCGCTGCCCTATTTCTCCTCCGGTCCAGCGGCAACCCTGATAGACAGTGTATTTGTGTGGTTCAATACAAGATAAAAGTTTCAGTTCAGCTTTTAAAAAATGTATCCATTATATAGGGGTGGGCAATCTGGCAAAAATATCACATCACAATTTGTTCAACATAAAATTTTGATTCCAATTTTTTGGAAAACAAATAAAAACAAAAAAAACTGAACATTTTATAAAGGCCTACTTGCAATTTATAATTAACAATTAATTAAATACTGATGACACTCTCAACGTGCACAATTGAAATACAATAATGTAAGGAATAAAAGGGAAGACAAAAACACTAAGTAGACATCACTCTGATACTGATAGTAAACATCCTCACTGCAAGACGATGTATACGATTTCTCCACTTTGGCAGACTCGAGACGATTTTGTTTTCAATTTCATGATTAACGATTTAATATTGTCATATCACCCACTCCTACCATTATCATATCTCATTGTTTTATAGTATTTTTTGTATTATCCATTGCTGCTAAATAATTTGTTCTCCTCCTTTTCTTATCCACTTAGTGTGAAATCAGCTAAAAAGAAACAAGACATGACTAAAACCAAGAAGATTGAGTTGAGATCATCAGTTGAGGCAGGCTAGAGAAAGATAAAGTAGATCTCCTCTTTTTTACCCTTCTTCTCGAGCATTGCTCTAACGATTAATTCAACTCAACATCCTATTACTTTGTCCCAAAAGTCTTAAACAATTGATCAAAGAATGTGAATATGAGATGCTCACATAGCCTCAAGACTGAGCAGCTTAGCATGAGCAACACAGCTTAGTCATTGATGCAGACAATAATTATGATGTATATGTGATCCCTAAATATAGTGTCCAGAGTCCTGTCCAACCTTATATTATATATAAACTTTATTACAGGCTCGAGGCCCACAGGAGACAATACATTAAACAGATCAATAAAAAAACAATACATCACACATTCATATACATTTTATACAACAACAACAAAAGAAGAAAGCTAGAGGAGGCACACATACCAATGTTCCCATATGTACCTCACTGAGCTACGACTTGGATCTACTATCTGAACAATGAGCTCATTCATGGATAGGTCCAGCCTGTTCATAAACTTAAAAGTGAGATGTCTCACCAAAGCCATGCAAGTAGTTAAACCCAGCCTGCAGGACAGCTGGCTTGCCCTGGTACTCCTGGGTTTCTTCAGGAGAATCCTGAGACAGTCATTATAAGCTACTTTTAGCTTGAGTAGGCTCTCCTTCTTGTTCATTCATTCAAACATTGGCTACCTCTTTTACATTCAAACGAGGTGGAGCATCTTTGTCTGCACTATGCAGGTCTCCATAGACCATGGCCTTGTCTATTGGAATCCACATTCAGTATTTTACTTTTTTGCTACTTGACCACGTCTTGCTTTCATCATTTATTATTGCAGTAGTCTCTAATATTGATATGGAACAACACTTTGGACAGTTCTCCAAGTTTTACAAGATGTTATGTAAACTAATCTTTCTATTTTAAATAGTCAACCCGAAACCATCAGATAGATAAGCTACCCCGAACATATTTTTGTGTCATATTATCCAATGACCCAAAGATCAGCACCGCAACAAATCATACTCACTGATTCGATAACAAAAAGAAAATACTGTGGACATTATAAATACAGTATTTTTCTCACCAAACTTGTCATCAGGCCTGGGTAATTCCAGAAATAAAAGTCTGTTTAGAGCAGATTAAGCTCTAAGATGTGAAGCACTTACTGACTTGTGTGTCTTTAAAAGAAAACTCAGAACCTCCCTGCTTTGCTGCTTCTTTGAAATGAGGACACCAAAGACATCATCACTGTTAATGACTGTGCAGGGAACAGGAATTCACATATTTGTGTGTGAGAGAGAATGGAACATACCTGTGTTAACAGATTCACTAAGGCGTAGGCCCAGTGCTTAATTTGAGGGGGAGCAAGGGGGAGCTAGCTCCGGGACCTCAGACGAGAGCTCCGGAACCTTGGATGGAACCTCATGGAAATACATCACAGATCCCCCTTGGGGGGGGAGCCACCCATCCTCTGCGCTCCAGGACCTCCCGCTTGACAAATTAAGCACTGCGTAGGCCTATCACATAATCAAAGAGCTATACAAGTGATGACAGGGGTAGATTATAGGAACATTCTTGTCTTGGAAATGCTTATTGTGATGGTTCAGAGTAGATTCACCCTATACTTTTTTTTGTTTGTGAAGCACATTGAGTTGCACCTGTGTATGAAATGCGCTATAAAAATAAATTTGATTTGACTTGACTTGACTTGACTATACTAGGATCATCTGAACGGTGACATCAGTCAAGTTGCCCAGCCGAAGTTTTTTCTACCTTCGCCGAGTTACCGAGTGATCCCGAATAGCTTAGTACATGCGCTAATGGATCTTGGCAGTATTTCCAAAATTACCACACTAAAATCACATGCCATGACACCCAGCGACTTCTACAGTAGTACAGATATGGTCTGTACTCAGAAAACGATGCATTTGGAAGTTTGTACATAGTCCAGGAGTTTATTATTAACACAAGTCGAATAACTTCTCTGCTGGTAAAGCTGGGTCGACTTCCGTGATCTGGGAAGAGGCAGTAAAAGTTGTCCCTAATATTTATAAAGCATTATATACATTTAGTTATTCATGACTGTTGACATATGACATATACTCCATCATGAAGCATTATGAGTGTAGTCATAATGCACTATGATTATGATGTGCATTATAAGTTCTTATAAATGTGCTCAATGCACTATAGCAGGGGCTCCCAACCTTTTTCAACTTGGGGCCCACTCAAAATTGTCAAAAATGTTCGGGGCCCACCTCTGACCCAATTAAGAATAAAACTCAAATAAATCGACAACAACACACACCAAAATATTATTATCATTTTTGGAAAATTATTTCAAGGCCCACTTGGAATACCTTAAGGTCCCACCAGTGGGCCCCGGCCCATAGGTTGGGAATCACTGCACTATAGATATGAGCTTCATAGAAAGTGTATTGAAACATTTTATAATTTGTTCTCATTGCACAAACCCTTATGTCGCTGACGCAGAGCCAATTACAACAACATGTAAGGTTGCAAGTTTCATTATTTGTGTTTACATTGTCTCCTTGGCCAATTTAGTTCACCAAAAATGCCATGAAGATGACATGAGAAACCTACAAGTCAGCATACTGTAGCTTTTACCATGAGTGTCTCTTGACGTCCCCTCACCCAGCAGCTTGTTATCGCTCCAGAAGTATGTACTCTGGCGCCATCTGGAGGTGCAGTAGTCAAGACTCATTGTAGTTTAATGAATTAATGATTTATTTCTTTTATTTATTCATCACCAAATAGTATGGACATCTTCACGTTACAAGATAGACAATCATAACTATTCATTCCCCTAATAGCCTACATTATTGTATGTTACTGATACATGAACTCATAAATCAATGCAGGGATGGGCTAATCAATTATCATGTTATTCACCGTGTTCAAAGGCGTGATTAGGCTACATCATGTGATTAATGTTGATAAATGAAACACTTGATCATATAATAACTAGGAGGGGGGAAATCATATTTATGGGTTGGACAGGTAAAATATTAACAGATTCAAGCGATGTCATCAATGATTACAGAAAGTTTCTATTGTTGATTGAGTCTTCATGGGTTGGTCTGGTAAAATTCTCTCAGACTCAGACTGGTGCTGTTTGGAAGCCCATATCTGATGAGCTCCTCACGAAGCTGGGGATCAAAAACACCAGAGGGTCAATCAAGAGAACAGTGCACAATGTGAACGTCACCAGCACTAGCCCCTGTACAGAAATCATACAGTACAATCTTTCACAGGTTTATATCACATTGAACATCGGGCAGTCTTGATATCTATGTGATTCCTTTTACTAGCCTACTACAAGAATATTCTTCTAGGAGGGTTGGTTCTACACTTCCAACCATGTTTTTAAGTACTATATTTTGTGGGCTTTTTTTTTATCATGATAGTACACGGAATAGGGGGTGAGGATTGGGAAATGATCAGACTCACAATAGGGTCCATTAGGGCTGGACTGGTAATATGGCATGCGAGACATTGTCCCGGTGCGCTGACAGTCCTCAGGGGCCGATGCTGTTTTTGTTTACAGATTTGTTTGTTGCTTGTTTTTTTTGTTCTTAGAGACTGCCCCCCCTCCATTTAGATGGGATGGCCCACTGGTCTACCTTTAGTATAGACGGTGGACTGAGCTAGTCATAATAGCATGAAAAAGCAGGGGGCTGAGTGAAGGGCTGGTCTATGCTATAAAAATGCCCAGGGTGTTTTTCGATTCCCAGCCAGCCCTGGTCCCCATGCAAGCCCATTTATGGATGGGTGCCATAGGATGCTGCACCGCGGGACCAATACCCCATACCCCCACCCCCCACCTCCTACCACGTGAAACATCACTGCCAATAACCAGCTCCTGATCACTATCATGAGGTATGTCTATATGAAATCACTTACTGGTTTCAGGATATTCTCTTCAATCTCGGCTCTACTTAGTTCAGCTGTTGCCTCAACCTTAAGCCTTAAAGTGGCTACAGTAGCTGTGGACGGCAAGTTTTTGAATTCAGGGGCTCAGAATGGAGAAATTGCTCTACTACATTTGAATGTGTGAAGAGTTTACAAGATGTTTTCCCTCCTTATATTGTTTGCCAAATTGTGCGCAATGTTCACATGAACTGTGTTGTACTGTATTTGTATACTGAGCTTGGTAACTCTGTACTGAGCTTCGACAATGTGACATTTAATTTGTTTGAATCTAACACAGTTGAAAAATCTTAAACTACGGGTGTTGACAAATGCTATTATATCTTTTTCATTGGCATTCACGGCCACCATCAGTTTCTGAGTACCCATTATGACTTGGAAATGTCCATTCATAAAAAGGTAGATTTTCTCCATGTCTGCCATTTTGAATTACAGACACAGATAGTTATGGCTGTGAAATGTACTTAAGTCACACCAGTAAATAAGGTATTAACTTAGTAAATATTCATCAAAAGCTCAAAGTTGTGAATGGTCATTAAACAATTAAAAAAAAAATCACATGCTAACTCTAAAGAAAATGGTATGTATGCAGCACAAAACACAAGACATCAGAGATGCAAGGCCACGCAGAGAGATTAACATGGAACGGTGCTTACCTGCATAGCAGAAGAAGGGCTTGGTGTTTGAGCATGAGTCGTCTATCCACTGGCCAGAGTCGCTGAAGGACAGAGCGGTGCAGTGCTCGATCCCGTCTGGCTGGCCTGAGATCCAGTGTCTGAAAGAGGAGTCACTCCCGTCCGACCACGTCCTCGCCCTGTAGAGACCGATATGCACGAACTCTCCATTCGCCGCCATGAACACTTTTTCGTTTTGGGCGATGCTCTGCGCCGTTGCCAGGTCTGTGTAAGTGGCCCTGCAGAAGGCTTGGGCCTCAGTCCAGGTCTTTGCAGTGTTGACCAGCGTGTAGGTGTCACCGGGTCCTGTGACATGAAGCAGAGAACATTGTTAGTTTTTTTTTTCAATTTTCAAAAACTGTCTCTTGATTGGTTGGATATGTTAATTTTATGTGTACCCAGGCCCGCTGACAGCTTTTGCCGGGCCCAGGACAAAATCATCTGAAAGTCATACCCCCGCCCACCCACCAATACACAAGCCGTCAATGTAATAAGGACATACCCCCGTTCCATGGGCCTCTCCCTAGCTCCATGGGCCTAACCCCTTTGACCCCCCCCATCCCTATTAGCATGACTGTTACGATACAGGGTTGCCAAAGCATACAAATAACAAGACAAAAGTGTGAATAGTGTTACCTTAGCCAATCAGTAACTATGCAGGTGAGTTCTGCGTCGCCACTCTCAACTGTATGCTGCTTGGCAGAACCGTGAGAGAACCGAACTAGGAGGGTTGGGCCAGACCATGGAGCCAATTTTTTTGGGTGGAAGTACATAGGATGGCATTGCCAGGCTACCATCCCCTCCTTTACTCTTTTTTTACTCTTGTCATTTTCTCTGGTGACTGTTTGAAGATCACCTGAGCAGTCTAATCTATGTTCAATATAATGTTCGCCCAATTTTCTGCCATTATTCTGTTCAACTCAATTATATGGTCGATTTAATTGAATACTAACCATAGCACACAAACTTGTCCGTCTGACTATTACATGATACATCGCACCATGATCCATCAGTGTTCATTTGGGCACAATATACGCTGGCGTCGTTTGGCTCGGCTATCCGCCAGCTGGCACTGCTAGGATCATAGGAGGTGCCGTCAGACCAAGCCCAGGCATCATAGAGTCCAATCCAAGCAGAGCCGGTCGGGCTGCCTAGTTGAGTCAGCGCATTCACATCATCAGTGTTGTAGAGGGTTGCCAGCTCTGTGTAATGGCTCCTGCAGTAACTCTGGGCTTCAGTCCAGCTCTTTGCCTCATTCACAAAGTAGAATTGGTGAGAGACAGCTGCAGCAGTGAGGCTGAGGAAACCTGCTTGGGGAGGAGAGGGGAGGCACACCTTGTTAACATCTCTCAAAAAAGAGCTTATCATCTGCAACTAGAAATGCACTCTGAGAGCGCAGACCTCCACCAAGGAAGCAGTTTGATAGAAGAAGAAGAAGACCTCCACCAAGGAAGAAGTTTGATAGGTCTTTCTGCCTTCTTTTTGTGGAGTTAGAAACTGGAATGTAAAAATTTGCCCTGTCCCGCAATTCAATTTGCGGTCCCTAGGGGCGTTTAGATTTCTAGGCTAGCCATGGTGAAGAATCTTATTAAAAAATCTGGTTCCGGTTCGTGATCAGAATCACCACCAAAATGTAATCAATTGTTCCTTTGGTAATTTCCAACAACTCCACAAAGTTTCATCCAAATCCGCTCATAACCTTTTTGAGTTATCTTATCTTGTTGATAAACAGACAGACAAACAAACAGACAGATAACGCGACCGAAAGCATAACCTCCTTGGCGAAGGTAACAACAATCTCAGAGTGCCCAAAGCTGAAAGAATTCTGAATAATGGATTAGGTTAAATCGTCTATAAAAACCTGAATATCTCAGCCTCCGAAGCACACACAAACATTTTGCATTTAACAGCTAAACAACTCCTCTTGCATCAGAATGTGTCCATTAAGCTCTAACATACCCACATTTCTAAATTTAAAAAATCTCAAATAGCATGAGCCTCAATGCTGCATCCATGCAGCTCCAGGCGCAGATTAATGCAGCGTATATGCAGCCAGGGGCGGATCTAGCCATTTTGGGGCCATAGGCGAAATATCAACATGGGGCCCTCAAAAGTCATTACATAGACTATTTAGGTGTCTTGTCTCATATATACGTATCTTTGATTACTTTGCCTACTTTTTTAAGGGACACTCACTGTGTGAGATTTTTAGTTGTTTATTTCCAGAATTCATGATGCCCATTCACTAATGTTATCTTTTTCATGAATACTTACCACCATCGTCAAATTCTAAGTATTCAGTATGACTGGAAAATTTGCACTTTTCATACATGAAAAGGGGGATCTTCTCCATGGTCCGCCATTTCGAATTTCCAAAAGTAGCCATACTAGAAAATATTTATTAATAACTAAGTAAGCTTTCATGTAAAGATCAAATTTGGCAATAGACAGCCCAGTTTCAATGAGCAGCATAGTTGCAGTACCTTTTTTGACCATTTCCTGCACAGTGTCCCTTTAAGTGTTTACCAAAACTGTTGTGGTGACAGTGCGACAATTGGGGCCCCTAAGCAGGACAGATTTGATCGAGGCCCAAGGCAATTGCCTAGGTTTGCCTAATAGAAAGTCCGCATCCAGCACTAATGGGTTAAGTTGCCTCAAGGGGTCTGGAATTTGCTCTGGTCAGATCTGCATGCTTCCGCTCAGCTTCGCAAGCAAGGTGGAACCATGTTCATCTGGCCAGAGACAGCTTAGGTGTAGAATGGCTGACATGAGAAACATTTACAGGAGGGAGGGGAGAACTCGTCTTATTTTACCCAACCCACGACCACTTATTTTACCTAATCACTAACATTTGGTCATGACATTGACAAAAAAACCACAATTACTCATGGAGGGGCTGGACTCCCCTCCCCTATTCGCTGATGGGCTGATTTTGCAAGACGAAAGCCCTCCTGGAACATTCGCGCTCAGGCGTAATGTGGAAGGAAAAATATTGACTGGAGCTTACATATGGCAAGGCCAGGTAATGGCAGCACACCCACTTGCAGATTTTGTGTGTACACGTTTTAAGCCATGTTTTCATAGAAATCTCAGCATGTCAGTATGTCAGCATGTCAATTCATGTCGATCCATATCAGTGTCATTTGTGTGCACAAAAATCTGTAATAATCTGTATAATGTGAAATTCATTTGTTAATGTGAAGTTCAGTTTGTAAGTTTGTCAGACCTTGAAAAAAGAATCTCAACTCAGCTCGAGTTGAGCAGATTTTTAGAAAATAAAATAAAAATGTAAGTTATTTCTTTTTCATATCAGTGCAATCAAGGAAACTGGAACTACGTCCAGAAAGTAAAAACATCATGCATCACTAACCTGAGAGAAGCAGAACGAGGAACATGATTCCGTAGATATTATATCTGTGGATGCAGCAGAAAAAAAACTGAAATGATAACCGTGTATTGCAGTGTGGAGACACCATGTCATTACAATGCTACTTCCTTCATTCCATCACGAGAGGGGACTTGGCCCGGGGCATTCCTGCCTTAACAAAGGGTTCAGATATCTTTAAAGGGACACTGTGTGAGATTTTTAGTTGTTTATTTCCAGAATTCATGCTGTCCATTCACTAATGTTACCTTTTTCATGAATACTTACTACCAGCATAATTCTAAGTATTCATTATGACTGGAAAAATTGCACTTTTCATACATGAAAAGGGGGATCTTCTCCATGGTCCGCCATTTTGAATTTCCTAAAATAGCCATTTTTAGCTGCAATATTGATTGTACTTGGACCATACAAGAAAAGATTTGTTTATTACTTAGTAAAACTTCATGTAAAGATCAAATTTGGCAATAGGCAGCCCAGTTTCAATGAGCAGCATAGTTGCAGTACCTTTTTTGACCATTTCCTGCACAGTGTCCCTTACTGTAATGTTGTGAAAGATGATAGGGTCAATGCAGGGTAAAGCCAATATCATTGCAATGGCTCAGAATGCACCATATCTGATATAATGATCAGCAATCGAGATCAGGCTGGATTATGGTATAGGAAGGAAATATACATAAGGGCAGTCATGGGTGAGCGGTTAGGGCGTCAGACTTGCATCCCAGAGGTTGCCGGTTCGACTCCCGACCCGCCAGGTTGGTGGGGGTAATCAACCAGTGTTCTCCCCCATCCTCCTCCATGACTGAGGTACCCTGAGCATGGTACCGTCCCACCGCACTGCTCCCAATGGGGCGCCACTGAGGGCTGCCCCCTTGCACGGGTGAGGCATAAATGCAATTTCGTTGTGTGCAGTGTGCAATGTTCACTTGTGTGCTGTAGAGTGCTGTGTCACAATGACAACGGGAGTTGGAGTTTCCCAATGGGCTTTCTTTTCACTTTCACTTACATAAGGCAAACAAGTATATTTTAAATGCCAGTTTCCACATTTCTTTTCTTTCCTCTTAGTTTGTTAATGGTACAGTTAAACAAAACAAACCAATGAAACCAAAACAATAAATTGGGGTATTTCAAGCAACACCACATGATGAAGAATACAGAAATCAATAAAACTCCTACAGATGCACACCAAAATTATTATTACCAATCTACACTCCCTTTGGATTTTTATCACAGCTAGAGCAAGGTCCAGTTGTATTTTTACTTTTCTATTTATTATTCAAATCCTAAAACCTACAATATCCACCTAAATCTAAAAATAATCAGCGTATTTTCCTAACTTCATGTCACACCTGTTCTATTATATTTTGTCAATGTATAGTTACACTATGCAGGTGGGCTGAGTTCCATTATTATTATTATTATTAAGTTCAGTTCTTACCAGGCTGTCTTTGCAACTCAGCTGCTGGCCGTGGTCATGGAGTTTCTGTTAAGGAACAAGGATGTGCAAGGTTTAAACTCCATTTTGGTCATGCACGTATGCACAATCCTTAGATAGCCATTCATAGAGGTAGAAAATAACACTAGAGGTGACCCCGCCCCCCTTTTTACTGCAATCTGTAGCGGCCATTATCTGTAGGTAGATCAGAGAAATGGAAATTAACGGAGAACGAGGCTCACCTCTGTCAAAAATGGCTTAATCATGTGAAAATGTCCATCAACACACTATACAAGGACAAGTGTTGAAGTGTGTTGCTAACTATGTTCATAAAATATATTATTTGATTTTAAAATGTATTTTATCGACTCATGATTTAAGTAGATATTTAGCCTGACATTTCAAATCTGGTCTTTGATTAATGTGTTACTTCATATTCACACAGTTTTAGTCAATTTTTTGACAGGGGTGGGCGTGTTCTCCATTGACGTGCATTGCCTGAAGGTACCTACACTACCTACGGAAGTTGGGAAGCTCCATCTGCCATTTCCGAGTGCTGTCGCAAATTGCTGTGTCCTCTCTAGTGTTATTTTCTACCTCTATGTAGCCATTCCTTAGATAGTGACGTCATCTTCCCAGGGGCACAAGAGTGGCAAGAACGAAATGTGTCCCTCACTATGTCACCCTGAAACAGGGAGTGCAAGGAGTGTGTTGGGATTGTACGGTAGTAACTCTACATGTTGACTTGTGCTGGAACAATGGCTTCTTAACCTGGAAAAGATGCTGGCCTGAAACAGTACACTAATGCCCATAGGTTCGAGTACAGCCTAGAAGGATCATTACCCAACCCTACCCCATATCTCTCTCCTTTCTGCCTGCTGTCCTTGGTCCTAGCCAATAAAGCCCTTAAAAGCTTTTAATAAAGTGTGTGTATACACTGTAGGCTGGTGAATCAGGTATTTCCTGGTGGGCCGACAGTCCTCAGGGACCTATGCTGCTCTTTTTTAATTCCTAAAGACTGGTCCACAATTTAGAGAGGGCCATGCAAAAATGCCCAGGCCTTCTTGGCCCAGTCCAGTGTGGGGTGGGATAGTTTGGGGTTGTGATGCAGATGTGGTCCTGGTGAACGCAAGGGGGTGTCTGTGTCCCCAGTGAGTGAGCAGCCTACGGAACCGTGAATGCAGGCAAAGTTGTTCTCTACGAGTCCCTCCACTTGGCGACGCCTTGAGCAGCTATTTCGGGCATTTATTTCTCTATATTTTTCAACTGTGCGTAAGCTTGCGAGATGATAGGATCAATGACAACGCAGTTCAGTACGCAAATGGCTCTTTAGGCAGATGTGCAAGCACACACCATATTGACTGTTCCTTTCTATGGATGTGTGGAAGTGTCTTGTCTCATGTAGAACGTCTCTGATGCAGGTCTATCAGATCATTGTGTGTAATTTTAACTTGACCATTGTATCACCTTTGAGTTGTCAGCACTCAAACCATTTGCAAATATAGAGCATGTATGGAATTCAGTCTAGTGCCAGTGTTAAGAGTTTCAAGAGAATCACAGTGAATAAGTAAACATCCCATGATCCAGTTAACATGATCCCTACATGAACCAATGCCCCAGTATCAAGACAGATGGCCCATTATTGACCGGAGACAAAAAACAATTCTGAGCATGAACCTTTTCACATTTTTGGAATTAGAAACCTAAATATTCTTGATGTAGAAATTGATTTTATTCTGGCAAACAGGCCTAAAACCAGGCAGAGTCTGACTACTGTGAGCAGCCACCAAGACAAAACAAAGCACTACCCATTCCAGATACCCAAGATGAACTTTAGCAACATGCAAGGTTACAGATCTAGTCAATATTCAAGGCTACTCCTAAATCCTAAAGGATTGTCATGCACAGAAAGTATTTGAAAGAATGTCCACCTTTGTGTGAACTGTCTGCTTGCTCTTCCCTAACTCACCATCCCTTTTCTCCTTGGGTATTGCACTACATATCCACTGTGCAGTGCCCAGATTGAGTGTTTTTTGTTTTGTTTTTTAAAAACAGCTGACAGCATTGACGCACAAGAAAATTCCCATTCACTTCTGGATTGAAGTGGAACTAGTTTGCAGTGCAGTACCATCTGATTTTGACAAGGAAGTACATCACGTTATTCCCCCATGTTAATTATACCATTGCCTTCTTTCCTTGTGTTAAAAATAAGTCTACATACTTTTAAAAAAGATCATGCTGGTGCAAGACTGAACCTGTATTAAATCAAGCGATAAACCCAAGGATGTTAACCATTTGGTAGTTACTGTAGCCTGTTCAACACCAACATACCCATAGTAAAGTGTTAACAAAGGTTGATATAAAAAAGGCATTCAACAAACAGACTGATTGACTTGATTTTTTTTTATTTCACAGTAGTGACAGAACATCCACCCACACAGGTCACCCTACAATCTCCATTTGTGCAACATGTAACTCAATACATAAAGAGCAGAGATTGCATTTATGGACAGGTCAGGTACCCATTGTTGCTGTCGGGAGGAAACGACTTGGTCTCATCCATTTTTTGTCATGTTAATTAATTTTCACTTAATACTTGGACAACGTCCATTTCATCTCAGACGCTTTAGACGTCAGAAGCGTGCAAGCAAGCACACAACCATGAGGTACAAAATAACGACAATTAGCCAAATAAAATGTTATGTACTTAAACAAAAAAAATGCCAACTTGTCGAACACAAAATGGATTTTGACACTCTGCTACGAGATGCCATTTAGAGACCGTCCTCTTCCGTCCGTGCAGCTCCAGTTTGAGGTGCTAGCCTGGTGGTCGGTGGACCTCCTACACATCTGAAGGCACAGGCTCCAAGGGGATCTCCATAGCTATGAAGGGACAAATTGAATCCTTTTGTTAAAAACGTCAAACAAATGGACAAACCACAACTTCTTGAATGGTCATGTGGAAAATATTTGACAGACTCAAGTTCTTGATGTGATAGCAAGAGTTTCAGGAGGTAGTTACATTTAATGGGAACAGGAAATAAAGGATTTGCGTTTTAATACTTGCCCTTCACAACATTCCTTGCTTCACCCCACGAGCCAAAGCCAGGAATGGTGGATTTAAAGGACGAGTCCATGTTTACTTCAGTCACTGGGTAGGAGCACCTGATGGCAAGCCTGTGGGGAAAAATAAAATGCAAATCTTAAATGACATCAACCCCACTCACATAAGAGAGGGCAATTTATTTCATGAAAAAACTCTTGCATTGATAAATGAGTTTCCGCTTTTGAAAGCAAGAGAAAAACATGTTAGACAAAATGTTTTTAAAAGCCTTTCAGTGGAAAAAAAATCAACCTGACAGGGCAACTGGCAGCTAGGAATTCACTTTTCGGTCCTTCACTAGATAAAACCGCACAATAGTTTTAAATGACAAATTCAAACTTACTCAAAGGTGGTGTCCCTTGTGATGACTGGCTTAGTGCTGGGAATGTGCTCTGGCTCAAACAGGATCATGTTTTCAAATGTCACCATACCGTCCTTCACCTGATGGACATATGCGCTTTATAAACACAAAACCTCGACTGCATTTTTCATACATGCTGCTGTGGAGGATAGGGATGGACTGGTAATCTGGCATACAAGGTACTTTTCCACAATACAGGCCATTTTCCAGTCCCAGTTAAAGGATTTATCCGGAGTTGGGACAAGTTTGCCTCATTTTTGCATGTTTGGGATGAAATACAGTCACTCTAGAGCAAAATCAAGGCAAAAAGGATGCGTTTTGAGAAAGATGATAGATTGCGGGCATCGTATCTCTGCGGTTACACACATTTCAAAAACATTTTAAAGTCTTGCACAGCTCAAAACAACGTCACACGTACCTCGTAATATGTTGAGGGTATCCACACATAAATCGAAGTGTCCAAAGCCCTTCATGTATTCTTGAAAGGTCTGCAGAATGTGTTTTGTAAAGCTACTAACTTGAGAATATCTACAGTTACGGTCAAGCCAACTATTTGACACAAAAGTCCACAAAAGTAGATTGCAGAGTGCGTCGCATCATCAGCTGTGGTTACTCGCTCTGGAAATAATCATAGCTGATGATGCAACGCACTCGGAAATTTACTTTAGACTTTAAAATGTTGTGTTTTTGAAATGTGTGTAACCGCCGAGATACGATGCCCGCAATCTATCATATTGCACAGCTGATATGGCTAACGAGGCTAACGTGATATTATCAAACTTTCTCAAAACGCATCTTTTTGCCTTGATTTTGCTCTAGAGTGACTGTATTTCATCCCAAACATGCAAAATTGAGGCAAACTTGTTCCAACTCCGGATAAATCCTTTAAGCCCTGGCTGTGGACTAATGGCTAAGGAGTTGGTCTTGGGCTGGTCTTTGCAGGTTCAAATCTACCCCCTGACCAGTAGGTAATGGCGGAAGTGCCTTTGAACAAGGCATCCAATCCAGGGACTGTGACCAATACCCATACATACGCTAGGCCTAAAAGGCATCCAATCCCAGGACTGACCAATACCCATACATACGGTAGGCCTAGTAGTCACTTACAATAAGAAATAAAGCCTGTATAATGTAAAGTAAAAGCAAAAAAGTTGTATCCCAAGCATTGTACCTTGTGAACAGTTCCACATGTTGAGAGCTGGAATTCAAACAGAACCCTGCTGTCGTCAGTTTCTTTGGGCGTGCACAAGGGGTCTAACAGGGTGGTCCTTTGAGGAACAGCTTGAGGAGTAGACTTCTGTACATCAACCGCCACGATCATCACCCCTCTCGGAGAACATACTGAAAAAAACACAAGTGCCAAATACTCTGTTCATCTTAAAGATTCCATCTTTTTTTTAAAGAACAGGCAATATGTGGGACAAATCAGTAAACATGTACTACAACTTGGTTTAAGTACAGTACTGGACTAAAATGAAGCATGCTCATGACATGAGAATGATCCATGTTTAACACTCTTGAAGGGTTCTACTGATGCTGTACAGACAATCAGTTCTCGGCCCACTAGTTCGAATCTATGCTTGAGCAGTGAGATAGACAATCCTACACACCATATCAGCAGGTACTCATTTAGGCCACTGGAACTGACTGAATTGAAGTAGAATCTTCCGACATGACTAAAACTACAAACTATAACAGTACAAGCACTTTCTACGTAGAACAAATGTCAAATGCTACAGCAAGAGAAACTTGGGGTTTAGGAACACAGAATCAGTACAGTCTAAATCAGTGGTTCTCAACTGGAACAGTCTTGGGACCCACCATTTTCCACTCTCATTCGGTCGCGATCCAATTTTTTTAGCGTTCAAGTCAATTCAATGCAATTCTCAAAATGTAACCAAGACTCGAATGACTGGTTCCTATCCATCTCGCATTAACATTCAGATTGTATCTATGACAACAGATGGCACAGAGTTCACTAGCCTATCAAAATAAAAGTTGTAAATTGTTGCAGAAAAAGTTTTTTTTTTTTTAGAATTACTTTTTTTTTTACACCAAGGCTCTGCGACCCACCCATGACCCCTCCGCGACCCACTTTTGGGTCGCGACCCACCAGTTGAGAAACACTGGTCTAAATCATCCGACAACCCACCGATAAGCTCAGTGGTTTGGAAGGGACAGCGTTTGGCCGAATACTTCTGGATCTCCCGTGTTCTTGCGTCTTTGGAGAGGATTTCAAAACTGCCAAAGAAACGCTCCAGGCTGATACCCTTGCATGAAAAAAAATAAAAAAAGTTTAAAACTTGCCAATTTAACACTTAGGCCACACCAATTTAATTTGTTGGTTCTCGGATTCGCCTCTTGTATTTTGTAACAAAATGGAAAAAAAAAAAAAATCAGTTTCAATACCCCAAAAAATGAAATCGCTTAAAAAAACGAAGACTGCATGTTTTCATGAACGGGGAGGTGCCTCTTTAGTAGTTGGAGGTCATGTGACGTAGAGAACCAATAAAACCACTCCTTTCAACATGCCGATTACGACTAGCGAATCAGGAAATGTGTTACATTCAAACATTTACAGACAAACATGCAATGGCAAGTTGAAGCCCCTGTGGGTTAGCAGTAGCAGCGGTGAAACACAGTATTGCTCTTAGTGGAATTAGTGGAGTGGGATAGCAGTTTTAAAAAAGAAAAACAACAACTATTCAACTGTTGAATCATCTCAGTTTATTCAAACCAGATTAATATAATAATTGCCCTGTGAGCTAATTTTGTGCCTGGTCTATTTGGCTGCCTTAATTCCCTTCTACACTGTCCTTCTCCATGTCCAGGTGTTTGCCTGTCTTGCACCTTCCTTTGGAGGTCCATGTGAGGCTGATATACAGGTGGTATAACCACACGACTCTCTTTTTTTTCGCCCTCTCGCTTCAACTTTTTCCTGAAAAAATCCGAGAACCAACAAATTAAATTGGTGTGGCCTTACAGTGAAAAAAAAAGAGTAGTATACAAGATTGAAACTAAAACCATAATTAAAATGGGAATTTCATAACTTCACATTACTTCAGAATATACAATATCAGGTAAATATGAAGCCATACTTCATACACATATCCTGGGGTGAAGAGGGGGACATCCAGAACAACCCCCTGGCTGTCGTTGACCATATGGTACCCCTGCATTGCAGCAAACTGCTCTGTGAGAGGATGTTCGCCAATGGTGACATTCCACATGAAGTCAAACTCGTTATGAAGAAGCTTAAAAACTATTCCATGGTCCATGCACTGTCCATCGAAGGAGGGAGGGTCTAATGGTAAAATTCATTAATAAAAAACAATCAATACCAAATCACAGTATGAGAGAATATGTAGTCTGGATATTTGGTAGTATTAACAACACTTTAGGGGATTAAATTAGCAGTATTTTTCATTGAGTGGACATTTTTTTCTTTGGAGGTGCAAATCACAGTTTAGGATGGCAAGCAGTAGCGAGCCTACAGACAGCCATTCTGTCATTCACAGAGTTACCATGTCTGGGAACCTCTGGTCATTGATTGTGGATAACTTACACACATCATGGATCCTAGCTTCAAACGAGGCCTGGTGAAAATAGTAATCCTCTTGATTCATAATGTTCAGGGTGAAGTTCACATTCAGCAAGTACTTCAGAACTCCCTCCCTAAAATACTACAGAAAATAAAAGGATGTTAAGAGCAAAAAATAGAAATATGCATTGATCTTGTTTATGTTTTCCATTTCTTCAGTCAATGCAGTGCAACAAGCTTCCCAGGAATGCACTCAAACCTACCCATTTTCTGACAATGGGATCCTCAAAAGGAACCTTGAGGACGTATCCATGGGTACGGTTGTCATGAGGAACCTCCACAATGGTGAACTCGCTATCAGTTGCCATGCCAGCAGCGAATTGGTGATCATTTATGTTCACAGTGGTCAGCACCACGTCAAGGGGAATGTTCCTCAGGTAAACGGTGAAACTCCTCTCCTCAAGGATGGTCCCTGTTTGGGAATGAAGCCTCATGAGGTCAATGCCATGGCACCTATTTAAAAGAGAATTGCTGCCAATTTTGACATGCAGTTGTTTTGCTCATGCTACCCTTGACTTGTCAGTGAAGCAGCATTTTTTGTTCAGCCCTTTCAGAGATCCTGGCGAGCTAATGGGGATATGGTTTGTTACTTTGGGGATGTTGCATAACTTTTGGGATGATATTTGGAGTATTTTTTAAGTGAATCAGCAGACACCTAGCACAGCCACATACTGTTTTTTTCTGTAATCTGATTATCTGAATTCTTAGGGGGGAAATTGGCCCGTATGCAAACGGAATTGCTGACCACTGATCTCTAGTATTCTGGCTATTCCAATGGGCTGCCCTGGGAGTTTGGAGCTCGGTTGTCCTCAGAGTTTGGCCCTAACGACAGTTGTCAGGGAAGGGGAAAGGAGTCTATAACTTTTCAGAGGTCATGCAGAGGCTACGGTGGGACAGGATGACAAAAAAAGAGCATTGACAAGTCCATGGCAGCACAAACAATACATCTGCATGATGAAATTGGCGTAATGTTCACATAACATCTAATGATTTTCCTCTTTTAGCACTTACGGTTTACAGTGAAGGGCACGTGAGGCAGCAACGGAGTCATCAGGAGCTTGGTATACCAGTGTCTGCTTTCAGTGTGGATGCTGTCCATGAACACGCCTTTATAGTACAAATAAATCGAGTAGATCTCCAAGTAGGTGTTCTGAGCCACAAAGCTCTGCAGGGAGAGGTGCAAGATGTGGTCAGGAGTGCCAAATGTGTTACAATGCAAGTACAATAAGCTACATATTGTCAGTTCTATTGTCTTCAAGTCAAATTTCACCTGTACAGTCACACTACTACTGCTAGTCTGGACTTACCATGCCTCTGCTCAATACACATTTCCCTCCATGACCAAACACTTGCAAATTGCTTAAATAGGATGCAAATACATGAAACTTCAGGTTTCTCTCCTCCCTCTTGTAATTTCTGTAACAAGGAAGATATGGCGAGACCGATCTAGTCTAGTATGATTTCAGTGCACAGTAGAAAAACAACAAAATTACTGTCTACTTACATGTTTCTGACCACCGGCGGCACCAAAGGGGATGCTGATGTTCACCCTGTCCCCGTCGAAGGTGAGGTTGTAGCCCCACTCAGCGGCGACCTGGGGATCCAGCAGCCTGCCCTTCACCCCCACGTGGATGTCCTCGCTGACGAGGCCAGCGTGCCCGGACAAGGGGAGGGTCACGGCAGGAACCTGCCATTTGAGCTTGGTTCCATCGAAAGATCCTTGATCTGACAGGAAAATGTTAATACAAAAGAGTTAACACTGAGGTGCTGTGACTGACGCACTGTACCATGAATGATCAAGTTGCCAATGGGGACCGAGGTTTGAATCCAGGCTGGTTCATTTCCCAACCCTACCACCATCCCTCTACTTTCCTGATCACACAAAGCACATCACAAAACACAGTGCATTTAAAATATTGGTCACTTCAAGTACTTCCACTGTACATTTCATATTGGGGAGGCAATCCATGTTTACGCGCTCACCTGCACTACACACAGCCACCAGGTCAAAGATGACCGCACTCCATCTCTGCCTAGAGAAAAGGACAGCATGGACAACCTCCACAGGAACCCCATCCACCTGCAAGGAACCAGAGGAGGTGGAGGAGAGAAGAGTGAGCCATCAAGCAATCAGGAACAGTAGGCCGGCTAATCAGCAATAGTATGCAGATCATGTTTATTATTGGCCCTTTTTAGTGATGTAGAGAAGTAGTGTTTTCAAATGAATCAGGGTAAAATTCACCTTTGAAATTCTGAAAGGTGGTTAAAATGAAATTAATCATTAGAAAATGATTGGTGGTTTGGAGACTTTGCTGTACAGGCCTATACAGGGATGGGCACACACACACAGACGACAAAGACGTTTACCGTGGTGAGAAGAGACAAAGGTCCATTGTAAGGCGTGCGGAGCACCACGCGGCCAGGGGCGAAGTGGAGGCGGTAGCCCAACTGGCGGGCCTTGGTGAGGGAGAGCGGCGGCGACTGCTGCCCCTCCTTCAGAAACATCAGCTGCCAATCAGGGGAGGCCAGAGAGTGCACCTGGAGAACCACGAGGAGAGGGGCTTCAAATGTTAAGAATTTTCTCATCGCATCATTCTCGACATTACACAGTTTGGTTGTAGAGAACAGTAGATGGACTTCATTAATACCAGCGCTTAAAGGTATTGGTCAATATTTGAATGGAATGGTCTAGAAGAGTAGGACTACTAGTGTTCCATTCTACATTCACCAGAACCGATTTAAGCTCTTTGGATGATGCAAGTGTCGAAAGCAAGAGGTCCGGTTGCTTACCCTGTGTGTCACTTAGGCTTACTCCTTAGACTTCCAGTACAACAAAACTTAATGGCAACGCCCCAAAGATGCAAAGAAAATTTGGTATTAAATTGAGTTAGATAAACATTTTAACAACTTCAAACCTGGTGAAGTCACCGACATGAGGGCCCCCTGGCAAACAGTATGAATGGACAGGACACTCACAGTTGAGAAGAGAGAATCCCAGCTTTGATGCTCAACTCCACCTTCGCTGATGGGATAGGGAACTGTGCTGTCCGTGATTACCTGTAATGATAAACACACATTACTTACTATGCCTCATGTAAAATTATATGGTAGAGAGTTTATTGGGGAGCTTTATGCCACAAAATTACAGAGCCCCTAAAATGACTTGTGCGAGTAATAAAAAAAATAAAAATAGAATGCCTTTTATTGCCACAGTGGACAATGTACAAGATAGTATACACATTTACAATTAGATTAAATGATACTATACAACACTGATCTATTTACAGAAATTACACATAGACCGAGACAGAGCAGGGACACACTTTTTTAATAAAGGAGGTTTCTCGTGCGCCCATAAACTATGGCGCGCAGCGTGCAGAAAGTGTCTGGTGCGCACGAGTAGTTCTAACCTCAGTTTTTTTTTCCACTCGTACACGTCATTTTAATGGCTCTGTGAAAAACCAAGTACAGCCTACCTCCATATAATCCAGCTCACAGATGACCTCTCTTGGAGACAGTGGCAGTGGCAAAGTGCAGGTCTTGGACACGGTATAAGTCATCTCCTCACCAATCATGATCAATAAGTTAAATGTGAATCCATCGCTGTCCTGAAATGACAGAATATAAAGTTGTATTGTGAGGTTAATCATGATTCTGAAAAGATGGCTACGAATTAAACCAACCAATTACTGATTCTATCGAATTGTTAACAGACATGGAGCACACAATGAACATCAGTGTAGGCATAGGCCGAGTTCTGTAGGCCTACCTCTCCAACATGATCCCTCAGAGGGGAATTCATTCAATCAATTTAGTTATGCAATGGATACACCAAGGGCGGTATCCTACCTGTTTGGTATGGCAAGCGAAATAAGACGCCCTCATTTCAGCAATTTTCGTGTCACGGAACATCGCAGTATAATATCCACACATGGCCCCATATTCTTTTGTCAGTGGGTGGAGACCAGAGGAACCTGAAATTGTAAAACACGCAGTGTTGGAAAGCAAGTAAACCGCTAGAAGGGGGAAAAACAGCACATGCACAGCACGCCTTACCGATGGCCTCAAAGCGTGGTTCCGACATGGCATTGTCCAGACGAACGTTTACCTCAAGGTATCGATCCCTGCATTCTGTCTCGATAATGCCTGTGGGGGGGGGGGGGTGGGGGGGGGGGGGGGGGGGGGGATCAATTGAAATATATGTAGGCTATTTTTTGTTTTTAACACATGGGCCCAATTGGTAGGCCTAATAGGTTTTAAAAAGTCTGATGCATTACAAAATTACCCCTACCAGTTGGAACTTCTCCAGTCATCGCCTTAATAGGCCAATTCAACAGGAAAAGCAGAAACCTGTGGATTGTTGAATTAAAGTTTATTCTCGGTCTACAATTAAAAACATAAGAGTGGATAGTTTGTTCTCACTTACGTGAAGGGCAAACAGAGATGCATTTTCGAAAAACAGCGCTTGCCTGTAGGGTGAGTCACAACAATATAAACTCTTGAAACAGTGGCGTCAATTGCCGTTAACGGTACACCTGTCTTTCACCAATCAACACCTCACTAACTCATTTCAGGTGCCGCTAAATGTATGCACGCGCTTGCTGACTTTAGTGTTGTTGGTAAAATTCCACTGGGTGGCGCAGCGAGCACTTGAAGAAATCTCCTTTTGGCACGGTGTGGCTTCTTCGTCTCTGCAAAATACAATATTATTAATCATTCACAAGTTGCCTTTCCTCAATTTTGCTGGCCCACCATGAACACAGATCAGAGCAACGTGAGTTGTATGAGTTTCGTCACAGTTTGTTTATCAAAGGCCTAGTCACTTTACCTCAACGAAAGGCCTCTGTGGGGAAATACAAAATATATTTTCTATGTGCTTAACAATTTCAATGTTTTGCTGTAGAGACGACGTCCTGTCTTGACTTCATACTCTACCCGCACAATAAGTCACCCAACCTTCATACCGCTTTACCAAGAGTCTCTGCAGAGGTGGACGCCTGCCCGACCTACAGGTGCAAGCGGGGGAACTGTGCGGCTACAAGCCTTATGGCTGTACAACTGTGTACAATGCCGGGCTGAATAAGACATAAATGTAATATATTCAGGGAAATAATTCATTGTCATCGTAAGCTCTTTGCATAGTCTACATGGCTAATCCCGTTATTCTGAAAACCATTGACATCTGTGTGCTTTTGTCCTTTGCAGTGCCAGTGATGACCCCTTTGGATTTCTACTACACTGACCCAAATCTGCCGCCTGGCCATCGGGTGCCCAATATTGTCACTAAGTTTGAGGTCAGGAGAAAATAATGGGATGATTCTTAGCTGGCTGACTGTGTGTGTTTTCCTTACAACCAGTGCTAGATAAAAATCACAAACACGCATCCATACTACAAAGCCTATCAAGCCTCTGAAGTCCACCAAGCACATCAGATTAATTTTGTCCATGATTTTTATCCTGAGGGCTTTTCTCAAATCATCTTCATGATTCATGATCTTCATGAACCCCTCTTGCACCGATTTTATTTTAAATCTGAACAGCCAGAAATGCCATATCCCAGTCGTGAGTGTGGTGGCAGTGGGCCTTTTCAGCGACAAAATTCATTTTTCTGTATTAATTTCACATTGGAAAACAGAATGTAATGAGATTGTTGTATCAACTGTGGGTGATCCAGCTTACCCAGGATTAGATGAATTGTATGGCTTTAGTGAAGGCAGTGGTGCAGTTTGGGGTTTGGGGAAGGGGACTGACAGGGGAGTCCAGCAGCGCAACACTTGCAAGATTAAAGTGGGATCAGACCGGCCCACCAGTTTAATAAGTGTCCCATCTTTGTTCAGACGGAGAGGCTAAGCAGTGGGCTTTGGGGAAGAAATTGTTCTGGTCATGAGTATGCACGATTAGGTCAGAGACCTTTTCAGTGTAACGTATAAATGTTATATGTAACATGTTTTGTACAAAAGAAAGGAATAGATTTAAAGATGGTGCGGTTGTGGTAGCAGACAAGCGTCTGTTAACTTCTTCAGTTATGTGTTCCATCATACAGTGCAGTAGTATGCTTGACAATGCTTGTACACACTAATCCGGGTGTGCTTAACTAATATTAGCCAAGGTTTCAAGTGATATGGTTTTCTTCAGACACCCAAGCACATAGATACAGCAGCTGTACACATTTCTCCAGCCTGATGCTGTACCTGATTAAAATGCAATTTTCGATGAGAGCCCAGACGCCTTAGATCTGCAGATTCATAAAAAAACTGGTTCAACCCACACCACTCACACCAAACAGGGAGAGGCAGCTTTTGGCTTTTATGCGGTCAGACTCTGGAACCTCCTTCCCTTACATATTAAAACTGCACCCACCCTACCCATTTTTAAATCCAAGACCGAGTTTTTTAGTGATGCGTCCCGATAATTTAACTTTTTATTATTGTCTTATTCCATAGTTTGACATGGTGAATGCTTTTTTAAGCTTAATCAAGGTTTTTCTTAATTCATCTAAGTACAGATAGCTATATACATGATTTTCTTTTTTTGTTTTATATATCGGTCTGATGCAGTACCTTATAGATTCCATTTTGGATGTGTGCACCATTTCGACACATTACTCCCATTATTGTATTTCTGCATTTTGTTCCCATTTCCCTGTAGGCCTTTGAGAACTTCCAGCTCAACACTCCGCCTCCCATCATGTCCTCTCGGCTGGCTCCGCCTGTGCAGCCAGACCCTTTCCTGAGTGGCACCCACCCCGTCCGCAGCCTGGGCGCCCGCTCGTGGACCGTTGACCGCTGCGACCGACCCCACCCTTACTTCTGCCGACTCCAAACCGCGGGAGCGCTAGAGGTCATCGAGATGTCTCAGGCCGAGGATGACGCCATCACGTCACTGCTGCTGCTCCACCATGGCAACGATGCTGGTGCTGCTAAGACACAGCGAGGCAAAGGTGGGAGTTCGCCATCTCCATCTCCATCTCCAGGTCAAAGGCCCACGGCTTCTCCGAGTCCGCAGTCTCTTGTCCAGGGCCCTTCAGGACACGTCCTCAGTCAGAACCATGGATCAAAGCTGGAGGGCACCCTCGACGCTTCTCCATCAAAGGCCATCACCAGTACCACTGTCACTGTATCTTGCGTGGAGAAAAACTGCTTAACTTCACCAACAGCCTCCTCTCCTCCTCCACCACCAGCAACAGCACAGGGGCCCTTGGGGTACCATCTTGAGGCTGAGACACCTGCTGAACTGCCTGGTGGGTCACCTGAAGCCTTGGCTGAGATGGACACCCAGCAGCAGGCAGACATTTTGGGCACTCTAGTCTGCAGCGGCGTGATGCTACCACCAGGCCCAAGTGACCCTGATATGAACAGCGGCGTGATGCTACCACCAGGCCCAAGTGACCCTGATGATATGAATGTGGAGCGGGGTAACGGGGTGCTAGCTGAAGACACAGTGCCAGAACATCCAGATCTTACTGTGGTGGGGGGTGATGCCTATGTCACGCCCAGAGCAGAGATACCTGACAGGGTGTAATAAATCTCTGTAATACTGTATCAGAAAAGCTGAGGAGTCATTTCGTTGATGGTCGTTGCGTTTTTGTTGATGTAACCACAAGTAGATTTGTGGGATGTGGTGATGAATGATAATACTATTTTTCTGAAGTGGTTCAAAAGGGCTTTCAAGTGTCTTGTGTTCTCAGTAACCTACATGGTCTTCTATTTTACGATTATTCTAAGACCTGTCGTTATTCATGAGAAGCTTTGATTTTAATATGATGGCATTTTTTTTACAGGTTGGATATTTATACTTTCTTGAAATATTTGTTGACATTTTCATTAAAATATAAAAGGAATGACTTGTTTTTTATTGTGTTGTTAGATCGTTTTATATGGAGGGAAGATCATCCTTTCTTGCCTATAAAACATACTCCCAGAAAAAGGTACACTGGGGTACACATGTTGAACCCTCTGGTACAGAAGTTCCCCTTTCACTTAAATAAAAGTACATGACTGAGTAAATGTGCTACTGTGCTGTATGGTGGAGGGAAGTACCACAAGCCATTGCACTGCACTCTTTACGCAAGTAAACTGCCCAAACAAACCAAAGAATGATAGTAATATTAGTAATGTGCCTACTGCCTGCACAGTGAGCTGCAGACGAGTCTTCTGTGGCTCTGCATTGAACAGAATACTGCAGTGCAGTATATGATGAACATGATGCCATATCCATTCACAATTTACCACAATGTCCATTTTGTGTGCGTTTGTGGACAATGTCCCTTTTGCACCAGACAACCAGAAGAGCAAACTGGACATGAATTAAAAGTGACTGACTGCAAGCAGACCACTGCTCACAACTATCCCCTAAGGGCAACACTCACGCTGGCTTGAAGATGCCATATCCCCATCTTATCAAGCTTGCATTCAAATATTTGCAAACACATTCTGCCAATCCCATATAAAGCCAAATATTCCCATCTGCTGATATGAATGTACTGAAATATGTGTATTATACTTATTTCTGTAGTGGCTGTTGCATGTGAGAATTACCAATGTTATGAGCATTAGTTCATTATGATCACTTACATCATGCATGGGCAACAATGTAATTTCGATACTGTGATGAATTCGAGCTTAATTGGTGGCACATCTACACAATAAACAAATGTATACATTTTTTAAAAGCAGTGTTTTATTTGTATGTCCAAGAAAGGAACACAAATACCTTTTAAAAGGTAAGGGTCGGCTCATATACTGTGGTGTTACCCGTATGTACAAGTGTGTATGGTCATTAGGGGTATGTCTCATTCTGCAGATACAGACAGGCAATAAAACATACAAAATATGAAGGTACAAATATGTACTCCCCTAATAAGGGTCGTCTTCCAAGGACCTGGCTGAGGTGTGTAGACCAAGTTAAGTTCACTTTGAGTTAGTGGTTAATCATTTCATTCATTTTCTTAATCTTAGCTAAATGACACATGTAAGCTATCTATTACCAGATTTACCACTTCCAGTAGGTTAACTTAGACAGGTTTATCACATAACCATGTTCTTAGAATACCCCTCTGTTCTGTACCCTGTAAGGGTTTCTCTTTTCTCAGAGTATAAATACAGTACAACTTAAAAAAAAAGGCAAACATGCGCGCCTGTTTTTGAGATGCTGAGCTGGTGACTGTCTGTAGTGTATAGGCAATCCAAATAGACAGCCTACCCACACATTGTGCTATTAAAAACCTGATTTAAAAAGTCTGAAGTCCATTTGCACATAAAACAAGCAACTGAATTCAGTTACCTTCTCCCTCACATCTATACAGTCCACAGCAGGCATGTGGAAGATCACAGATACAACACAGATCAAGTCTTCACAGGACCAGGATGTGTTTGAGAATTAAAAAAAGGAGCTTCAGCAACAAACTCCCGCCCATTATTAAAAAGAAAAATGAAACTTTTCCGTTTTTTGGCAAAAGTACAAGTTCCAAGTCATACAACAGCATTCGATGGCAGCAATGTTCAAAGAAAAGATGGTTCTCGCATGTCCACATTGTTGTGCATTGATGAGCACAATGTCTGAGAAAACGTGGCTGATGTTTTGGCACGGGTGTCTCCAGCAGAGGGGGCAGGCAGTCTGGTTTGTCAGCACCTGTGATCAGATGCTCTTTAAAAGGTGCACTGTGTAGGATGGTGGCCAGAGTAGGTATTGCAAGTCTGCGGTCTACTGCCAAATTTGATCTTTTCATGAATATTTACTAAATAATGAATTAATATTTACTAGTATGACCAAAGTACAGTACGTTCTGCAGCTAAAATGTCTATTTCTGGAAATTCAAAATGCTGGACAATGAAGAAGATCCCCTTTTCATGTATGAAAAGTGCTATTTTCCCAGTCATAAAGAATACTTGGAATTTGAAAGGGTAACATTTGTAAATTTGTAAAAAGGTAACATTTGTGAATGGGCAGCATGAATTCTGGAAATCAACAACTGAAAATATTACAGAGTGAACCTTTAACAACATGCTCTGTGTATGTGGAAGAGTTAGCTCTCACAGTCATGCAGGGAACAAAAAACAGACAGGTCTGTCAGTAAACGGCAGTGATGAATGGATGGATGACTTGAGTGGATCGAGTGAGTCTCTCTGCATCGTATGAAAGTCAATTTGGGCATGGAAATGGGAGTGACTTGAGAGGTGGCAATGGCCCTGTTTCAGATAACGCACGTTGTGCAAATCTGAGCAGCACACAATCACTATGCACTCTGGGTAAACATTCCGAACCAGAATGCATAGTCATTTCGCAGCACATGCACTGAGCAGATTTTTGCAGCCTGCGCCATCACGAACGGGCCCATAGACAGGGGACTGGGTCAGGTGCAAAGTTTTCATTTCAAGGTTTCTTTTCTTTTTGTTTCTTTTTTTTCCAGTTACTTTTTTCCACTGAATGGAAGCATTCTGGCACAGTAAAATATCCACTGAGTCGGCTGAGAAGCAGTCTGTTTTAAAACGTTTCCATATCTTAAAAATATACAGAGGCTATAAAACTACAATGGTGAGGACGTTTTCCATGAGCACAGCGCACTACGTACACACAGCCTGGGAAGGCCGCAAATGCTTGAAGTCAACGTCAACGGCTCCTCCCCAACATCCTTCACAGACAGACAGATCCTTCCTGGGAGACATATCAGTGAGGTTGATGGTGGGGGAAAAAAAGACTAACACTGAGGGAAGGACGGACAGCCAAACCCCTTTGCTTTGTGGGTGGCCTCTCTGGGGCCCTGTGCTTTTGTTGTTTCCTGTGCTTGTTAAATTATTATATTTATTGTTTTTTCCCCTCGATGTCTGTTAAAGAGTCAGACGGCCCTTGCCGGTGACGATACTAGCCGCCTGTATGACCCTGTAGCGCTCCCGGAGGTTCCTTCGCCGCACGTGCTCGTTGGTGATCTCCAGGACGTTGGCCACGGGGAACCAGCCCTTCTGGCCGTCAGACAGACGAATCCCCTCGTACCAACCTGGAGGAGGGGAGGGGAGGAGAGGAGAGGAGAGGAGAGGAGAGGAGAGGAGAGGAGAGGAGAGGAGACAAGCAGAGGCAGGCAGAAGAGGATTGTAGAGGAGGAACACAGAAAATAGAAGAGAAGAGACAGAGCATAAGGTCAAACTGCAAAAGAAAGTCACCGGACTTGTTCATGTGGATTCTGTTTTTTAAATACCAAACTGCAAACAATTGAAATTCATCTTTAGTCTTAATCGCCTGCTGGCTAAAATGTGTTAAGACAAATCACTCCAAATGCACATGAAGTTTACTGGTGTTTGGTGAAGATGACTTTAATGAATGCATTTAGGGTAAGCTGGAGTGAACAGCCTGTGAATGAAGCGTATGAGGCCTAAGCTCACTCACCCTCGTTGATCTACACTATAGATTAGAGTTTCTCAACGGGGCATCTACAGCCCCCCAGGGGAGCACTAGGGACCCCTGGGGTTGGGGGGGCATTGAGAAGGAGATGGCTGAGAGGGGGATGCTCAGCTGCAAATGTGGGGCATTAGTCTAAGGGGGACATTTGCAAGCTTTTGTTGAGGTCAAGGGGGAGCTGGCAGGCTTATGATGAGGTCAAGGGGGCATTTGATCAAAAAGGTTGAGAACCACTGATCTAGACGAATCACTACGAAAGGCACATGACATTTACTGGTCTAAGGTTAATACAACTGCAATCAATGCATTTCAGCTGTAATCTGTGTGAAAAACCTGTGATTTAGGGGTTTATATACATAGACATTCGTGTTGTGAGGAGGGGCAAGATGCTAAGTTGGCAATCATGTGAGCTAATTTTTTGACCGACAGCGCTTTCCAAAAATCAGAGGTTGAACAGTGCGCAGTCAGAGTCGCGAAGCCAGGGATTATTTACAAATGGTAAACCCTAGTATAGCAGGGCTAAGCCGCAGGAGGTCTTTGCTAGCTCACCCTCGTTGGTTTTGCGGATGACGTTGATGATCTCCGTGGGCTCCAGACTGATCTCATCGGCCTGCTGAGCGACGTACTGCTCCACACACTGCACCTGAGGACAATCTGATGCATGCGCATGCACGCACGCACGCACGCACGCACGCACGCGCGCACGCAGGCACATGCACACACACACACACATGCACACACACACACACACACACACACACACACACACACACACACACACACACACACACACACACACACACACACACACACACACACACACACACACACACACACACACGCATAATTAAAAACAACACTTGAAATCCACTTCATAACGGCAGATAGGCTTACTGTAATGAAACGTGCACAGTGCACACACACACATGCATAATTGAAAACAACAATTGAAATTCTCCTCACTACAACAGCTGGCTATATAAGTAGCATAATGAAAATCCACTGAAGCCCTGATACTGACCCCAGTCCTCATATATGACCTCCTCTGCGTCTCTGTCTATGTCGTTTGGATTTGGGAACGCCGCAACCCACCTGTGCACATCTGACCTACGTAGAGAAAGACACAAACCAGTGAGTTTACCAAAGTACAGAAAAAAAGATTAATTTAGAAGGCACTTTTTAAAAAATATATATTTTTATGGGCTTTTATGCCTTTATTTGAAAGGACAGTTGAAGATGGTGACAGGAAGCGAATGGGGGCAGAGAGACAGGGAAGGATTGGGAAATGACCCCGGCCGGACTCGAACCGGGGTCCACGAGGGTGGGCATGCAAGCCCAAATGTGGGGGGCTTAGCGCGCTGCACCACAGCGCCCCCCAGAAGGCAAATTTTTAACTGTGAGATTTTGCTGGTGTCACTCATTGCTACTGTATGAGAAGAAGCAGATTGGAAAAAACAAAGGAGGATTATCAGTAGAGCATGGCACAATACAAACACAGGTCAAAGTATTGCAGTTTGGCCTGAAAGTCTGAACTCATATCAAATGTCACATACCCCTACACTCATATAACCATTCCATATTTTGGCAATATGACACAAGTCAACCATGGGAACGACTAGAGAGGAGAGTTGAAATTGCTTTGATCTGGAAACGCACTGTAATTCATTTCAGGGCCATTTGTTTTCCCCTATAGATCTCTAGACCTTCTGACTTTTAAAATGACAAGCTGAATTGGCTGCTGGAGGCATATGCTTGTCATTGGTGGGGAAACACACGTGTTCCTGATTGCTAGTTTTCACTGAAGCTTCTCCCACATTAGTCAAAGAGAGGAACTTCCCCACCGCTGCACTTACGAAGCCTGTCATTTGAGCTTTTTCCCATTTTTTACTTAATTACTGAGTCTTATTTCAGTTGTTTACCAATTGTTGAAACAAAAAGCTTGCCCTTATCCATTAGACGCTCCGACAAATACGGTATCTGAGAGTAACACAGAGGCCCAAATATTGTAAATGGTTAATACATGAAGCCAAACTTCCTTTATGTTTTTTAGGGATTGTGAATATCATCTGAATCTTCAATTCCAATCAAAACAATGCAATGAGCACACTATTACTATTGACATAATTACAAATTACAAATGCATATTAGACAGGGAAATAACTGCCGTATGCTTGCTGTTCATGCATGCGATGTGAGAAATATTGTAAATAGAACCATGAGGATGTCATAACTCAAATTTGGTCAAACATGGTTTTGAACTTTTGATTTAATTCGGTTCAACTGTTTCAGTTGCTTGTATTAAGTGAGTCCAGTTCCACTTACGCGGTGGCGGCCTTGAGGACGCGCTCCACCATGCGGCCCTGGTGGTTCTCCAGGAGGGTGAGGAGGAAGCTGTTCTCCAGCCCCCCGCTCGACAGCTCCTCCCCAAGGGCCTTCACCTGCACCAGCGAGCGGTGCGCATAGTCCAGCACCATGTACCGCTCCGAGCTGGAGGAAGAAGAAGAAGAAGAAGAAGAAGAAGAAGAAGAAGAAGAAGAAGAAGAAGAAGAAGAAGAAGAAGAAGAAGAAGAAGAAGAAGAAGAAGAAGAAGAAGAAGAAGAAGAAGAAGAAGAAGAAGAATATTATTATTCTGATGATGATGATGATGATGATGATGATAAAGAAGAGGTAGACGAAGAAGAAACGGTCAATGTCCTATTTAAAAAAGTTTTATCTCTCTCGTGACCACGATACAACCATTGTTGTGACAGAAGGACATTACGTAGGGAAAAATGTAATGGAATGTTCCACTCAGTCAGAAAAGGGTTAAAGCAATACGATGCAACTTGGTGCTGATTCTCATGTGATGGGTATTCTTCACTGCCAGAATAGCAGAGATTTTTCAGCCCGTGAGAGCTGACCCGGCACAAGCCAACTTGCAGGCCTGATTTCTCCCTTACAGTAGAATGTACGATGGGTTTGTAATAGGTCATATCAATAAGTAGGCCTTATACATAAACATCTTATTATGTAACTGACTTAAATATTTAGTCCCTTTACATGGACAGCATTAAGAGCTTGTTTTCCAGTAAAGCGACCATAGCAGTTTACTGTACAGTCTATTGGAGAAAGAAATGGTTAATGGGCATTTAAGTCAAAGTCAAAGCATACTTTTTTTGTAAACTCCCTATGTACAGTAACAAGCATTACACAGAAGCTTGAAATGAAATGGACGGCATTCAGATACAGCTTGTTTTCCACCCAGCAGAGCAATCAAAGCTGTAGCTTTACAGTCTGTTGCACCCCACTGACCCGTTCAACATGCTCACTCATACTGAACTGTAACTACTGTATACAGTCATGACAGAGAGATGCCACACAAAATGTCACCCAGCTCTCTGCGAGAGGAATTAAAAGGGGTTCAGAATTATATTGTATTGCTCACGGACACTTGAAGCCATTGAAGTGAAACTGGAAAGAAATCAGGAGCCATTTGAGATCTGTCTGACTCCTTTGGTTTCTTTCTGAGCAGACCGATCCACTGTAGTTTACATTTATCGAGTTTTTAAATGCATACAAGCAGGGCCTCTGACAGCTTCAGCCAGCCTCGGGACAAACTCATCCTAAGGGCCCCCCTCACCCAAATCTTGGGCTCCTCTCTCCCTGTGCCCGTGGCAACTGACCACTTTGTTCCCCCTGTGGACTTACAAGTAGCCATGGATGATATTGGTTTCCATGGAGAGATGCAGTATGATGTGAACTCAGTATCTAAATGTTTGCATAGTTCAAAGTGTCTCAGTGTTTGCCCTGCTCCCGAGAAAGTGAAACCGCATCATTTTTATTAGTTAATGACTGATTTGCTTACACAAATGTTCACTGTGGCCAAGCCATCTGCTATTTATTGTTCTTGATAACGTTTAAAAGACTTCCGACAAATGTACTTACTGACAGTAAGGTTTTATGTTTCAGGACAAAAAGCTATTAGCATATCGCCAAAGTATGCAAACTGCCATACACCACTGCACAATAAATGACAAGAGCATTAAATTAAGAAGACCCACCTAATTTACTATATAATTACATGTATGGCAAAGCACGCGGCACAGACATGACACTATTTTTGATGGCGTTTAATTTTAATTTAAAAATACATGTTTGAGGGATTCAGGCTTTAATTACTCTTCATGGCTCCGCTAATTACCTTGTGGTTGACGGGAATTCCCAGGATGGCAAATGGAAAGAGAGTCTTACCACCATAATCTTTTAACATTTCAAAGCCACATAGCTCCTCAATGTGGGAGGTTTACCATTGAGTAATGAAACACACAAATGTGACTCAACCGGCTTTCTAGAATGCCCCCCAAATTCATTGGGGATTAAAACAAGCATTAATTTATGCATATTAGCATATAAAATTAAATTGTCCAGCTTTTGTGCATGGAGCAAAAACCCTTCAAAATACATTCACTTGTATGAACAGTCAGGAATCTGATTGGTCAAAATGCAAAGCATGTTGTGCGTCCCCCATGGTTCCAGTCTTGGCTTGTTTCAAGTCATAAAACTGGTTAAATTAACCTACAGAAAATGGTTGCTAATGCTAATTTATCACCTGCAGGCATGGGTGTAATTTTCGGTGTGGATAGGGGGAGGAGGGCGGGGTCATGTCCACACCACTTTTGAGTCAAACCTAGATTGCCATATTAATGTCCCCATCACTATCTAAGCCAAGTGAAGACACCATACTTTTGTAGCACTGTGGCTGATTAATCTCAACCACCCAATTTACTTATACCTCATTTGCTACTGGTAAAAAACCATACTCTCGATGCTTTAACCCAGTGATTCTCAAACTATGGGCTGGGGCCTACTGGTGGGCTCTGAAGGTAGTCCAAGTGGGCCTTGAAAACATTTTCTAAAAACTAGCCATATTGTGGTGTGTGTTTCTGTTGATTTATTTGGGTTTTGTTCTTAATTGGGTCACAAGTGGGCCCCGGACATTTGTAACAATTTCGCGTGGGCCCCAAGTTGGATAAGTTTGGGAACCCCTGCTTTAACTCATCTATTCATATACTGTATACCACCAGACGTGTTTCTGTCCTGAAGCCACCATCAGTGCGTACAATACACATGTTCCAGCATAATACAGTACTCAGCTCTCACCTTTTCTTCCTGCATTTTTAACCACATTGCATAATTGATGTTCTCACCTCTTGCGACTGGCGATCACCAGCAGGTCATTGAAGAGGTAGAGGAAGACGGGGGAGAACTTGGGGCGCAGGTTGAAGATCGTTCCACCTTTGGCCACGTCCTGAAACTCTCCCCGCTTTTCCAGAAAACGAGTTTGAGAAATGATGGGGACCGCCTGCAATAAGACACACAGAGTACTATTAAATAAAAAAACACCTACTCTCTTCATGGAAATGTACACTTCTCATGTGAGCCGAGACGGTCTCGAATTTGGCATCCTGTGATGGTGAAGCGTGAGGAGCATAAACCAAAAATAGACCATTGAATCAAAAACAGAAAACTGCTGTACACATGAAAGAAATACACAACAAACACAACACAAAAAAATATGCAACAAACAAGGTCTATATTTTCACTGATTCTTGAGAAAGCGGCTAAAACATGTCTGAGCAATAAACTGCCAATTCTGTTGAAAATAAACTACATTTTCATGAACAAAATGAATCCAGGTAAAGACCCAGGGGTCTGTTACACAAATGTACAGTCGTTTGAAATATTTAAGTGTAATTTTATTACTTTTCATGGCTATAAACCTGCCCACACCCTGTAAAAACAGCTGTCCCAAGGACAAACATCATCATTTCAATTGACTTAAAATGTAAAAATCACTGATATTATTGAATAATATCACCATGATGTGAAAGTCCATATTGAAGTGGTTCTGCAGATATGCACATAGTGCGTGTAAAGCAATATTTACTACTATTTTCTGATTGCTCAAAGTGTGTCCAGCATATTAGTCACCATCGTCAGATTTTTAAAAAAAGACAATAAAATCAGGTATGCACAAGGTCATTGTCATTACTTAGGACCCCTTTTCAAACCTTTAGCTCTACTGAATACTTCACCATCACTGAAGCCCCTGCAAGTTTACTAATTTCTCCTCAATTTGTTAATTTGTTTGGACACTGGTACTGTCCCAACCATAAACACCGTCGGGGGTTTTAATAGTATTATGTTACATTAATGTTAATTATATATACTTTTTCAGAAGCGGCATGAAGCCCCTAAGAAACAGAGCGAAAACGAAGTGGCTAATGTGAGCAAAAATTGCATAATGTGTAAAAGAGTGTTTTTTTGTCTCACACCGTCAGATGTCACCACCGTCAGATTTTGTTCCGCTCATCATCTTGTTCCATATTTTACTAAATTGTGCTGGTTAAGGAAACATTACCAGACATGTTAGTAATAATTGTGACCCAAACTTATACTCCAGCCTCCACTGAGGTGCATTTGGAGGGTTTTTTGTCACAAAACCTGACGGTGGTGACATCTGATGTAATTCACAAAAAAGCATGTGTTTTACATGTTTTTGGCAAGTTTTAAGAATATGCTTCCAATAAGTATCTACAATTATGTTGAATTGTAAAAGTAATTCACTTAGATACAGTAAACATATTATTTTACTTCTAATTCTGTCTGACGCTGGTGACAAAACCAAGAAAGAGCCCATTTTATGAAAAGTGTAAAACATGGGGAGCTTGGCCAATATATTCACTGCACAGCCAAGACCTTCATGTATGATAATACACCTCTATATTTTGTATTTGAACATCTTAAAACCTGTTTATGCCACATTTTCAATAATCTAGGCCTACTTCCTAGAGTATCTAACAAATGAAGAAAAAACACATGCACAAACATACTGTGCACACACAAAAATAAAGTGTTTATGCTAGATGTCATTGACTTGAGAGAGCTATTTATTTTGCTAAATGTAGGTAATAATTGGGTCACTTTCACCACCTTCAGATTACTGTCACTACCGTCAGTTCTTAAGTCACCACCGTAAGAAGGAGTTTTGGACATTTTAAATGAATGTGCTTACAAAATTTTCCTTTGGAGTTGTTGAATTATCAAAGTAATAGCAAATTTAAGCCTACACGAATATTTGTGAAATTACAAAAAATCGTTTGATCTATTTAGGCATTAAGTAAGCATTGTCTGACAGCACATATTTTTAAATTAGAACACATGAAGCAGTATTAAAATAGAATGAAAGTGAATTTTCAACATTTAAAGGCGTATGTGTGAACCAAAAAAACACACACAATCACTTAAAAACTCCAGATACATATGCAACCAAATCAATACACTTTTTATTGCTTTTAATTGTGTCTGACGGTGTTGACAAAAAAACAAGGCATGATCGGAGAAAAACCTGATTTCTGAAAAAAAATAAAAATGGGGAGATTGGCCTTGTGCATTTCTGAAAAGCCAAGACCTTTGTCTACGAGGATATACCATATTATTTTGTAATTCACTTCGTTTTTTTCTTTCAAGATTACAACCTGTTTTAGCCACTTTCTCAAGAATCAGTGTTTTGCATCTTGGGGTGCTGTCTGAGACAATCGATCTAAACCTAAAGCACAGACGACTGATAGCCTACATGCGTGTCTAATTGTAGTCCAAATGCACATTTGTGTTCACCTTTGCTCCCATGGTAACACATTATGTTGTCCTAAGTCAATACAATGTAATATCTTTGGTAGTATCTGGCTCTGTATGTCTAGTGCAGTCGAGTGGTGCTGTGTGGAGCGCGAATACAGCAGCCCAATGATGCTTTGTGCTGTATGTCTCTAGCTTTCTAAAATGCTGTTGTGTTCACCTTGAGTTTGTCGAACTCCAGAGTCTTGTTGATCTGAATCAGCTCCTCCATCTGCTTCATCTTGCCCACCTGCGTGTTACACTCCTCAATGATCTAGAGAGAAGCAGACACAACACAGGCAAATAAGTATGACATTGCCTGCAATATAAGCTTAGTATAAGGCAAGGCAAGTTTGTTTGAATATTTGAATTTAATAAACATACGCAGCTCCGTCCACGTGCTCCACAAATATAAAAGCATGAAAATAGAGCAGCTAAAACAAGAATCAAAAGTAAAAGAAAAAAATACAGAGTCAAAATCAGACAATTAAAATAACAATAAGGTCACAATAATAAAATAATGCCATGTAAAAAAAAGCATCTGAGAGCAGCTTTGTCTTAAATCTGGATTTAAAACATTCCGTAGAGGGAGCATTGAAAGACAGACAGAGAGACAGGCAGACAGAAAAAAAGGATGAGGCATAGACTGTGGGTGTGTGAAAAAGAAAGAGAAGCGCAAACAGAGGGTACATTTAGCAAGCTTACACATGTGTAGGAAGGGATATAAAAATGGGATGAATAGAAGCAGATTATTTTTTTGCTGTAGCTGTGGGGGTGTAAAAGAAAGAGGGAGTGGGAGAGAGAGAGAACGGGAAAACAATGGACATGTGAAGTATGAGCAGAGATGATCTACACCACGCCAACATGGGCTTGTTTTCATTGTTTCATTGCCTTTGTAACGTTGCTCTTGACGTTCACACAACTCCCTATTGCATCTAGAACAGGGGTTCCCAACCTTTTCCATCTTGGGGCCCACTTGAAATGTTCACAAATGTTCGGGGCCCACCTCTGACCCAATAAACAATACAACTCAACAGGAACACACATAAACATTATTTGGATTTTTAGAAAATGATTCCAAGGCTCACTTGGAATAAATTCAAGGCCCCGAGTTTGAGAATCACTGATCTATAACAAATGAGGGCTGCCACCTGGACTGTGAACATACCAGCTAGCGTTGCATGAGATACTGCAAAGATACGCAACATAAAACAACCTCAAATGAATCATTTGGGGAGTTTGCAGTCTTGTGTGGCCTCTACACAATAACTCCCCGTTCAAATGTGATCCAAGGTCATTCCCTGATCTCAACTTGCTTCCCCCTCACTGTCATTCTCTTCCAACAGTCATGCACCAGTAAGGCACAAAAAGTCACCCCACAAAAGACTTCAAAGTCATTCAGTGCGTAGGTCAAATCCTTTTAGTATTCATGTCAGTCCATTACCCTGTCCTGTCCTTTCCTCTCCTCTCCTCTCCTGTCCCTGTCGCCCTGTCTGCGGTCACCGCTGTCCACCCACCTCCCCTCTCCTCTCTCTAGGAAGATAGGATATCCTCTGGAAGAACTCAAAACAATGGGACAGCGTCACTCCATAACAGTGGGACCGGGGAAGGAGGAGGTGGGGATTTGGAGCGGGTGAAAGGATGAAGTGGAAAGAAAGAGTCTAGGAATGGAAAGATAAAATAAGACATGGGCTGCCTGTCAATTTGTTCCTGAGGTCATTTCCTCCAGCCTTGTGACGTGAGGTTTGACGTTATTGATGATGTCTCAATACTATGATAGGTTTTTTTAAAATTTGAACATCTTGCAAAAACGTAAATCAGAGGTTACACTCTCATATTCATTTACTGAGTGGTAACTCGTATGCAGGGCAATGAATAAGGGGGAAAAAACACAGCTGCTCTGTGCTGCTTGACAGTGGAGAAACCGTTTCCACTGTTTCCTCAACAGGAGAAGGGGTGAGAACCAAGGGACCAGGCTGAAGGCCTGATGACAGCTGGAGGAACAATTGAAATGGACCCTTGGAATGGAAAGCTAAAATAAGACTGGGTGTGGCGTGGTGTGGTGGGAGACTGAATACCTTGGAAACAGACGCCAGGGCCTTGGAGGCCGTCTGCTCCTCCTTCGTATGCTCCTTGGTCCTCTTCAGAATGTTCTGGAAACAACATAACCCCATACACAAACACAAAGCTTAAAAGTAAACAGTGGAAATGGCACTGATGATTTAAACCATGTGTCCCATCCATGCACCCGTCCCGTATGAATAATAAAGCACCTAATATGAGGACTTGTAATGTTTTATTTATCGTAAAGATGGTTGGAGTTACTACTAAGTGTGGGGTGTTGCAGTGTCAAGCACAGCACCACTGGTCTTCATTATTGATTTCAGCCCAATATAGCTCTCCTACTGATTACTCATTAAGTAGTCTATTAAGATAGCTAATGAAGTCTCTGTAGCCTCTGCCCCCTTTTAACTCTCCTGCACAGTTGGCTTGAATGGATCCATCTTGGGTCTTGGATCTCTCAAAAAGAGTCATTCAAGGACTCAGGCGGAAAATAGCCTGTCGCGTATTCCTTCTGCCTACTTGACCTTCACAGGTGATTTGATTTCACTGATTAGCTAATCGGCCGGTCTAATGATTCGTTTTCTCATTAAGAACTAACAGAAAACTAATTAGTTGGACCAAAAATGCGGTAGATGAGTGCCGGTTGTCTGGAAGGTCACGGATGGTCCATCATCCCCACTCCCATCATGCACCTCACCTTGATGAACATGTTGATGTGCTGAAAGGGCAACCGACCCCCTCATCCTCACTCACACTTAGCACTATACATGGGTTCTTAATTTAGTTTATAACCAGCGCGAACCTAGCTGCGCACAACTCAACGTCTGATTGTTGGAAACCGCTGTCGGTCAAAAAATTAGCTCACGTGGTTGGCTGCCAGTGTCTTGCCCCTCCTCATAACATCGTGTTGATAAACACTAAGAACCCATGTATAGCTCTAGGGGTGCAATATGCTTGCTGCAGGATGCGCGTACGAGTGCACATTTTGTGTTCAAACGCATTGCCATGCGTATTTTATGTCAACATTAAGCACCAGCAAGCATATTTCTGCATCTAGAGAGTTTAATTGAACACTTACATGTTGGTCCTACTCTCTACAGCCCTCAACTCATTTTTATTATTTTCTGTAGGTGACAAAACCTTTGGCTTACCATGTCTATTAAATGATTAGTCTTTATTCGATGCAAGTAATTTGTTTTTGTACATAAAACCTAATTTGGTAGGGATGTAGCTTTCATATGAGCCACCTCTGAGTCCAATTGATTAATTGAAAGTCAGGATATTAGCTGTTGATCCAACAACATGGATAGGCGGCAAGGGCTGCAAGTGTTGAATTAATGGAGCTCAATTGTGTTGGCGTGTGCCGGCCCTCACCTCGATGAGCATCTTGATCCTGGTGATGCGCTGGAAGGGCAACAGGAGGAAGGACATGAAGGGCAGCCGCTGGCACTTAGGAGACTCCTGCAGCCGGATGATGACGGCGGCGAAGGCTGCATTGGACTGCCTGCTCCACAGAAAATAAAGAAATATAGCTTTTATAGAATTACTACATTATATTGTAGCGACCAAGGGACACTGATTATGACAGCTGTCAATCACAGAATAGCTGGCAGCTGGCAGCTGGGGATAGAATGGGTGGGGGCTTGAGAGAAACAGTTTTATGGAACTTAGAGTAGAATAGAATAGAATAGAATAGAATAGAATAGAATAGAATAGAATAGAATAGAAAGCCTTTATTGTCATTTTACAAAGTATACTGAGATTTGAGCTTCCCTACAAGATGCACAGTCCTTTACAGATGAACATAGTCCAGTTAGTGTGAGTTTATTGTAACAGCTTTGGGGAAGAAGCTGTTCTTCATCCTATTGGTTCTGGCTTGATCTAAAAATGTTAAAAATGTTCTTTGAATCGTAACTTTGAACTTCTTATCTAATCGGTTAGTAAGCGCCGGGTCAGGAGTGCGTCAGAGGTTTGAGAGCTCTGTTATTCTGTAAATTATTATGTAATAAACCCAAGAAAACGAGTATTTCCTCAAATAGGCTACAATATATTATGTAGAAATTATATGCATCATATTACGCTCTGAAAATTCCCTCAGGGAGGTGATGATGGCTATGTTGGACTGCCTGCTCCAGGCAAGACAGAAATATTATGCATTATTAGCGAATCATCTGAACCAGGTACCCACGAGGAAACTGTTTATAGGCGGGGGGGGCATGCAAAGATGTCTCTCAAATCCCTCTGCATGCAACAGAAAAGTAATACAACCAATCAGCACAATAGGATTCACAGGACACTGTGATTTTGTTGTCTAGTCTTAAGATGATGCCTTTGCAAGCCAAAAGGATTGTCCCTAGATGTCTTGATCCATAATCATGCAATTTCCATGAGAATTCTAAGTTTGAGCTGAACCTTGCAAGAAGCCATCATGATACAGTCAAGAAAACATGGTACAAAATTGAGGACTCCTACTGTGGTTTTGTTATGAAATGAAACAGTCTCTGAAGAGATGAGTCTTATAAGCAAAGTATATTTAACAGAATCAGTCATTGGCACGCTCATGTTAGGAAGCAAACAGCGGCTTGCTGGCTGGCGTCAGAAGCAGCAAGACATCGGAGCTGACGGGAAGAGGATGGGGATGGGGATGGAGGATGGGGATGCGTCAGGCATGAGAGTTTATTGGCCAAACAGGATGCCGGTGCTTCGCCATGAAATTTTAGCTCCAGCAGTTCGTTTACATGATCCACAATGAAGAATAAGAGATGAGTGTTTTTTTTGTTTTGTTTTTTTGCTCCAATCGGATACCCAACAAAAACAAAAACATAAAAAAAATACACAGACATCCGTTCTACTTCAGTTACAAATATTTTTCTTGCAAATGTTTCCTGAAAATTCATCCCTTTTATAGCACGCATCATGTAATAAGATATTTTCATAATAGTTACCCAATAGATTGATCGCAAAATCTTAAAACTTTTAAAACTCATTAACTCAACAAACCAAGAACAACAGCTAGCACATTCTTTGTGCAAACCCAATATACAACAAATGTTGCTGTGTGTGTGTGTGAGCGTGTGTGTGTGTGTGTGTGTGTGTCAGCGTGTGCGTGTGTGTGTGATCGTGTGTTTGTGTGTGCGCTTACATGCGTGAAATCCTTTCCTATCTTAAGAATGTATTTAGGAGAGTACTGCAAACAGATTGTTTGATTGATGAATGGTTTCTGTAATATGTAACATTAAGGATTAGGATTTTCCTTAGCTTAGTCCCCAAGATAGGATCAGATTTCAGTGTAAGGGCGTTTTTGTTATAAGGCCCCAGATCTCTCACAATTACAAACACTGTTCTGATTTTAGATCAATTAAAACACACTGTTGTGAAGATAATATTGTGTCATTGAAGACAGGACAAAACAAAGGTGATGGTAACTGTCAGAGACAGCAGCTCTCTATGCTCTGTGACTCACATGAGGGTGGAGTAGGCCTTCTCCTGGTAAATCTGGTTGCGGACGTAGTCGATGTAGGCGGGGAAGTTGTGCTGGGCGTGGTAGTGGATGATGTCACAGATGTCAGTGATGATCAGGCTCTCCTCCATGCGGCCCTCCAGATCTTTCAGAAATCTGCAGAGGTGAAAGGTCAAAAGGTGAAAAAGGTGGAAGGTTGGACATTGCAAGCAAACCCTGAAAAAGGCAAACAGTTTCTGACGACAAAGTGGCATATAGAGTCACTGCAATAAAAACTGAATACTAAAAACAGAAACATTGAAGTGCCGTTTGTACAGGAGGCTATCATGTTGGTTATTTTGGAGAAATTTCATAAACTGGGCAAAAATGGGGGAAATCTTCAACAAGATCTTCTACAGGCCTTCAAACTGTATTGACTTCAAACTTCTGTTTTGAACGCTGCTTCATACAACTGTTAGAGGGTATGGCTATAAGTGGGTATTTAAAATTCACTCATCTCCAAAACATTTGTTGCTGTGTAATTTCTCTTCAGTGAACTTTTTTTGTCAAACCCATATACTGGACATTGTACAGATGACGATTTCCAAAGCCTCCTTACCTCTCGCTAACTTCTCGAATGCGCAGGATATTGGAGAAGAGCGGCACCTTGTCCCTGTTGATGAGGGTGTCCGCCAGCTCTCGGGAGTCCATGAAGTGCTCCGTCAGCACGGCCAGCGAGCGCAGGTACGACACCTCAGAGGTGATCACCTCAAAGATGCTCTACACACACACACAGACGCACACACACACACACACACACACACACACACACACACAGACGCACACACACACGCATGCATGCACGCACAGATCCATCACCCATAGACACAGGCACGCGCACACACACATGGACACACACACACACAAACGACACAGACAGGTGCATTTTACTTCTATATCTGGACCAGTCAAGTGTGGGTCATAGGATATCATTAACACACACGCACGCACGCACGCACGCACGCACACACGCACGCACGCACACACACACACACACACACACACACACTTTGTTGTACACAGTCGACATCCATCCTTTCTTGATGACACATGCACACATTTACCGTCATTCCCATCCTGCCAAACATCTCACCGTTCTTGTCTAACTGCATTTATTTTTAACCCCCCCCATTACGGCCTTTCATAATAGTTGTCAGTCTTCTCATTCCTGCTCCTTTTAATTCTTTTCTTCTCACTCATTCCATCATTTCCTTTCATATGCCGCCTGCTCTCTCTGTCCATCCTCTCCACTGTGTCTTGTTTGGTAAAGTGTCCATCCTATTTTATGGCAGCCATCAATTTGTTTCTCTTCCTTTTTCCTGGCTCCATTTCCTCCTCCATCCTCTGCCCATCTACCCAGTCTATCCTCCTTGTTGTTCACCATTTATTGCACCCCCTGTTAAGATTTAAGATTCAAGATTCAAGATTCAAGATTAGTTTATTACGTCTTATTATAGGTTTGAAGCCTATAAAGAGTAAAAATTGTTGTGTTTTTTTGTGTCCTCAAAAAGATTTTAAAAAAACAAAAAAAAAAGAGAGAGAGAGGGGGTGTTGGAAAAAAGTGCAAAGAAAGTGCCTTTTTGTCTTCAGCAGGAATTCAGTAATCTAACTGCTTCGTGGAAGAAACTACTTTGGAGTCTGGTAGTGTGAGATTTCAGGCTTCTGTACCTTTCCAGATGGTAATACAGAAAACAGTTCATAGTTGGGGTGACTAGGATCAGCCAAGATCAGCTGTTAAATGGGACACATGTCTGAATTACTCTTCCAGGGGTCCTGCATTAATACCCTCTTCAGTCTCCATACTGCATAGCTGACAATACTCAAGAAAGTTCTCACAATTCTACAAAGATATACTGTAAAATCTTTTTTAAAATATTTTTTATCTTCACTGTAATTATCATGCTGTCTCTGCACATTGTTCTCTCTCCTCTACATTTCTCTGTAATTTGACTACATGATTCTTCACTTCCCTCTCTTCTTTCCCTGTGTTCCCTCACTTCCATCTTCTTCTGTCCTATCCACTTCCTACCCTCATCTCTCCCTCTTCTCCCCCTCCCTCCTTCTATTCCCAGCTCACCTCCTGGTACTTGCACTCGTCCGAGCTGAGGGTCTCCAGGATGCCGCTGTCCCTGACGGCGGGCAGGTCCCTCCACAGCGTGCTGCGGGCCCCCTGGGGGATGGGGCTGGCCCTGGAGCTCAGGCCTCCACCACTTCCTCCTCCAAGAGTCGCTAGGGAGGTGGTGGAGCCCCGCCGGTGGCCGTGGTCCATCTGGAAGTCCACGCTGGTCTTGCTGATGTTGCGGCACACCGTCTGCTGCCGGATGGCCTTGGTGATGACCGTCTCGCGGTACGTCTGGTAGAGGGGCTCTGGAGATGGACGATGGAGGAGAAGGAGGAAGGAAGATGGATGGAGGGATTGAGATTGATGAATAAGCGGATGTATGGATGAGTGGAGGGATATATGAGTGGATGGATAGATGAGTGGATGTTTGGATGGATAGATGTATGTATGGATGGATGGAATGATAGAGATCATTGGATGAGTGGATGAATGGATGGATGCATGGATGGATAGAATATGTGAATGTGAAATGAAAGAGGTGGATGGATATGAATGGATGAACAAATGAATGATTGGATGAACAGATGAATGGATGGATGGTTGGATAGTTGAATGGATCGATGGTTGGACAGATGGATGCATGTGTAGATGATTGCATGAATATACAAGACACATTGGATACAAGATTAGATGAATATACAAGACACACATCAGCAACCAGTGCTTAAGGTTTCTGCAACTTATGAATATTCTCTGGCTCAGCAGCAACACATCACCCATCATGGTGTTAAAGCAGTGGGAATGAGTCTGCATTTTAAATCCGGAGAGCAGAGCTGTAAATAATTCATCCTTACCATCCATACTGTCCCAGTCTATCGACTTCTTCCTCGGCAGAGCCACTGGTCTTCTAAAATAGCAACAGAGCAGTGATAGAAGTTAATGAAAGGGACCGCGATGGATGGATGACAGGGTACGTTTGACAACTTTTGTTCAAAGATAGAGCCCAAAGGGGGTGGAGGAGGGTGTTGGATCTTACTTGACGTTGTCAGCCTCATCCTTTCCTTCACTTGCGTCATGTTCGCTCTCTGCAGAAGGAGTTCATGAGAAACAGCACAAAATGTCATCAGTTAAAAACTTGTGATTAACCAGATTTAAAAGCATAGACTGTACAAACCAAGTTAATGTACAGTAGAGTAGAGTAACTCTATTAATCCCCAGGGGGAAGTTAAGGGTCAACTGGCTACTGCACAGGGCAGCACCCCCAACCAGTAAATGAGAAACAGAACACAACAGAACATGTCCAATAAAATGTATAATACCATCAACTGTATGAACCAAGATAATATCCAAGTCATCTGGTCTGGTAAATCTCTGGACCAGATTCTGCCCCGCACCATACTTAATGACAATATATTCTGTGCAAGGAAATGAGTAAGGGCACAGGTCTTCCATTGCGAGAGAAAGGGTGAGGGGGATTGCTGGCCAGTGAGTTGTTTACATAAGTTTGCTTGTCTGAACATACTGTTAATATCCCAAGATAAGAATTTTGTAAGGTGTTGCATATCTTAGGAATGGTACTTGGAGTATGTTAAGACATTTCAAACGAAGTGCAAACAATCCCACACCCCCATTAGCTGGCTAGCGTCTTTGGGTACTGACAAGTCAAGGGTAGTGTGAGCAATAAAACTCCATGTTGAAATTGTACACAGTATGTGAACACAGTATGTTTTAATTGACATTCTATACCTGAAGACTGAGAGGAAGGAGCCACAGTCCTACTCCTAACACACACCTTTGGAACCTCAGGAAATACATTATTCTCATTTGAGGAATGCAACTGAACTGTTAACAACTTTATTGTTATCCTGATTGTAAAAACTGTTAAGATGCCATTTAACGTTTTTTTTTCCCCATGAAATATTTCAGTTTTACAAAAACATACACAGACAGTATTTACAGTGGCATCTGTCATTTTTCAATGCATATTATGTAGGAAGTTGACATCATGAACTGACCTGTGGTGGGTGGCAGCGAGTTTAAAGACTGGCTGCTGCCACGGAGGCCGTTCTGCCCTAGCTTGCTGGGCGGGGGTGGTGGGACGCGGTGGTGGAGCCGGGGGCTGGCGGGGGGGCTGGCGGAGGCGGGAGGGGGCAGAGGAGATGCCGGGCGCAGGCCCCGCCTCTCCTCGGGAGTCGGCTGGGGTAGCGGGATCCCCCCCAGGACCGGCACGAGAGATGGCCTTTTAGAGGGCTTGTCCGGTAGCATAGGCACCCTGGGTGGAACCGCAGGAGGCGGGTCATCACCACCACCACGCAGCTCAGAGCCATCATCCGACGCCGAGGACGACAGCTTGGACCTCGATCTCCGCGGAGGCTTGACACGGATGAGCGGGACCTGCGGTTCTGAGGGTCGTGGCGGAGTCACTCCCTCTACCACAATGTTCATCTCATAGATGTCTGAGTCCGTTTCGGTGTCCATGGAGTGGGCTTTGAAGCTGCCGGGGGAAAGGGAGTGGGTGGTGTAGGACGTGAGCACCACCTGTGGCCCCGGGTCCGACCTCCTCCTCAACTGTTCACCCACCAGCTCCAGGGTGTGCTGGAACTTGGCCTTGCCCATCAGTTCACCACCACCACCCCCACCTCCACTCTCACTCCCGCTCTCATCCGACGAGTTGCTGAGGTACAACTCTGGTTCCTCGTCATCTTCTACATCTTCCACTGTCAGACCTTCCCCGTCCTCATCTTCTTCATGGCCAGTATTATCCTGGTCCCCAGCTTCACTCTCACCCTCACCTCCTTGCTCATCTCCTCCCCCCACCTCCTTCTTCTTCGTCCTGACCTCCGCCTCTACCTGCTCATCGTGTTCTTCTCCGTACTCCACTGGTACCCACACCAACTTCATCCCAGGCCTGCGCAGGTGGCAGATGCAGCTGCAGTTCCTCTCACAGCGGGGGCTTGGAGGAACATCTCCCACTTTGTCCACCTCCACACCGGCGGCAGACAGCTCTCCCTCTTTCCCATCAGGAGCTGTGAGGAGACATCAGGGACATTACATTACATTTCAAATGGACTTTCATCTGATTAAGTACATTAATAATTAATCTATTAATGCATTTTTTTAAAATCAGATATGGTCCTCAGAGTAAAAAGCTCCTATACGACATCTTCCAATTGACGTCTGTTGCTAAGTGGTGCTTTGCCACAGACTGGTCTTTCATTTGTATTATTGCTTCAACAAGGAATACTCAATTTCGTTGTGGTCGTCACAATGACAAATAAAAGATGGTCCAGGAAGACAGATGCTGAAGCACTCAAGGTTGCAATCTTTTTACTTTTTTATTTGGCTACAATGCCTATGCATTGTATCGATACGCCCTGAAGAAGGCCATAAGGGCCGAAACGCGTAGGCATTGTAGCCAAATAAAATAGTAAAAAAATTGCAACCTTGAGTGCCTCAGCATCTGTCTTCCTGGACCAAGTTTGAGAGCCCCTACACTGATGAGCACCAAGGAAAAAAGGTGAAGACCCAGAAGCACTCCAATTACCTGCTTGTGTTTGACAAATAAAATATATTGTATATATTGTAATGGTCATAAAACATTGCTTGATTTCTTTTGCATACAATATACAGTTGGTAAGAATCCACTTTCTTGTTCTGACAGCAAAAAGCAACAAAAAACTCTCCACACTGCGTCAGGATTGCAGTTCAAGGTGATGTCAACTGACACCAGAATGAAGCTGACGAAGAAAAGAAAGCTGGAACTGTAACAACACATTTCTGTGCACAAGTGGAAAACTGGTTTCTGTGGAATACATTTACTCCCTCTGGCAGGGACTTTTGGGTTTAGCTACCCCTCATCAGTTTCCATTCCCACACGCTACATCACACAATGAGAGCAAAGGGAAAATCCTGAAAAAGCTTTACGAGATCGCCCTCCACAATAATGTGGCACCGCTGAAGTCTCTGGTGTCGAGTTGCTGAGAAACAATCTCACACATTGGCCACCTGTAAACATGAGGAGGGCAGAGCAGAGAGAGAGAGAGAGAGAGAGAGAGAGAGAGAGAGAGAGAGAGAGAGAGAGAGAGAGAGAGAGAGAGAGAGAGAGAGAAATACCTGAAGAATGATGAGGTATCAGGGAGCCGTGGTTCCAAATAGGAGGACTACAGTATTGACTAAGCCAGATAAGTTGACTCATAAACACAGGGCTGGACTGGGACCTAAAAGGCCCAGGCGTTTTTGTGCAACCCGCTCTAAATAGTGGGCCAGTCTCTAAGAAAATATCAAAAAACCCAGAAGCATCCGCCCCATGAGGACTGTCGGCACACCGGGAAAATGCCCTGTATGCCAGATTACCAGTCCAGTCATGTGTAAACCACAGTACTGTATACAGGAGGTTCAAGGTGGTATTTCCTTCTTGGCCTTCTGCCTGCCGCACCTCCTCCAGTGCATTTTCGCCAAATTGTAGGATACTCATCTTCCGAGTAAAACAAAGCCACATTTTGTCTTTTTTTGATTTTTACCTCTTTCTCTGTGTTGTCACAGGTGACTAAACTTGCTTGTTGAAATACATCAGGATATCTGAGCCTCATAATACTAGACTTGTGACTAATAAACAGACTTGTAAACAAGCCGCAACTAGGCCCGGGGTTATATTGAGTTAATCATACAGTCTGGTAGTGCAGATTTTTAAAGATTTACATTGATACCTTACACATGGTAATCTGATGATATCTGATGAATTTGTGGCCTTTTGAATACGTTCCCTTCTTTAAGTAGAAAATAGAGAATCTTCTATGAAAGTTCCTCTTGCCCATAGAAAATACATAAAGCTTTTAAAGACGTAAAATATATCCTTGTAAAAAATGTACCCTTTTAGACAAACCAATGCTGGAAGCATTTTCTGAAGCATTGAGTAGCTTCTTCAAGACCTCAACTTGCAGATTCTACCAAAAAAATGTCAATCACAAAAAAGGGAGGGGGTCCTTATTTGTATTTCTCTCAGTTGTGACAATTTTTCTTGTGGCTAGTCACATGATGATGATTTCATTTCCTGAAGATCATGCATGAGTGGGTCACTTAACTGCAGGATCAGTCCTGTAAAGACTAGCATAATGTATGCCTACATATAGGCCTACAGGTTCTGCAAGCTCTAAGCTACGTACGTCAGTGGCGGCTGGTAGTCTGTCAAACAGGGGAGGCTGTTCAATTACAATATGTCCAGAACGCAAAAAAAAAAAAAAGGGGGGGGGGGGGTCAATTTTGACACACACCTTATATTGGTCCTGTCACATATGGCCTGCCCTCACACACTGAAGGACTCTTGTTGAAACAAATTTGTTAATCATTAATCATTATCCCCCTTGTAGCCTATTCATAGGGAAATGTTTTTATTATTATTATTATTATTCATTAGGCCTACCTCCGCCACATAATGATGTGATTGAGTTTGCCTTCGTTGTCTTTGTTCATTACTGGGTGCACGGCTTAACAGCACAGTAGGAAAGGACTCGCCACTCACGGGACTTGGCAGTTAACCAGTTGATCAGACACCACGAAAGCTCAAAAGAAAAGTTTGTTCTTCCCTACCTTTTTCACCAAGTCAATATTAGGCAGTGCTCTGCTCTGCTCCTTGATATTCATTTTCTCCTCATAAGGACGACTGGAATTCGCCAGAATTTAATCCACAATGCTTGGCATTTCATTTTGCATAGCTCTCTAGCTTTCTTGCAAGCTAGCAATAACGAAAAGTAGGCAACCTCAACTTTTGAATTGGGAGATTAAAAAGGATAAGGACGTGCCACTATTAAGACTTTATTCGCAACACTAGGTTTACAAGAATATGTACACAAAACTGGAGTACAACGCAATGAATAGCTTCCCTACTGGTTATCACGACGAAACTTCTCAGTCAAATTAATAACATATCCGCATTTCGAAATGAAATCAACTACTGTAGCCTACTGACACAGGGTTCACCCAATCACAAGTCGGAGCTCCAGTCTCCGGTCCCTCCCCCCTCCTCTCTCTCTTCTCCATTCACTCCCAGTGAGGCTCAGTCTCAAAATTAAAAAAATTTCACGGCAATAGCCAATGACCGTTTAGCATTTTGCCATTGAAAAAGCGCACAATCCCACATGCCATTGAAGTCCATTGAGACTCGACTCGCTTGCGTTGTCATGAGCGGAAAAAAAAACTCGTACGAGCTTCGGGATCTTATTATAGATTGGTTTAATCTCTAAGTTGAGCACATGCATCTATGGAGCTGGGTCTGAAATAGCAATGATATTAAGTCGTGTAAAGCATTAGTTTACATACTATTTCTCCGTGATTTTGGACAGGAGGCGGCGCCTCCCTTGTACTCAAAGAGGAATCGCCTCTGACGTACGTATATCTCATTTCCTTCTGAAAATACTGACAAGAGGCTGACAGATTACTACTAGAGTGCCAGATATACTGACAGATATACACACAGATTGTTCTTGGTTCATTGTGTTTTAGATAAATCATAGACACACGCGATAAAGACTGATTGTTTTTTGATGTGTTTAAAGAACAGCATTTATCAAGATAGCCCAAATGATGACGTGCAACCTTAAAATTCCTTTAAAATCCCCAATTTAGACACAAGATCTAGACATACTATTCCGAATAAGCTATATGGGGGCCTGAGCGCATGTGAGGTGAAACAATTTGTAACATTCTGTCATCACCACGGAAGCGCGTTTTTGAAGTGACCTGTGAAGTTTTGCCTTGAGGACTGGATTCAGTCTCGTCTGGCAGACTGTCCTCAACTGTTTCCCACTGTACAGCAAGGAGTTACGTCATAATCATATATGTCTTACGTGGACAGACAGAACACCAAGGGGAAGTAGGGGATTTTTCGTTGTTGAATTTTAAGCCTTTTTATTGGCCTCATTAAAATGCTTTCCCACTGCTGGTTCAAAGTCTCAACACTAACAAGTCAAGAGGACAGATACAGACATACTCATTCTCATGTGTACCGCATAGCTGCACTTTGAAGCAGAACCAGCAGCACTACCTTCCCGTAAGGAAGCCGATATGATGTGATGCAGATACAGTATCTTGGTCCCCTCCTCATAACAACAATAAAATGACATTACATTAATGCCTTACACAGATACAGTACATATACTTTAAGTTGTTAATGCAAAGCTTGCTTGAGTATAAATACCAGAGTATACAAGTCGTTCTCATGACTTGTATGATTATCGTATTTGCCCATGATATAGTGAACACACTCTCAGCAAAGTCTGTGATAAGAGCATTACAAGTCAGAGCCCTCTTTCCTGCCAAGAGTGTTCCTACATATGTATCCTGTGATACAGCGGCTCAGTATCAGGTTAAGAAAACAGTATTCCCTCCAGTCCGAGTGTTATCCCTGTGAGGTAATATCAGCCAATGGCTGGAAGCGTTATCGGGGAAAAAAAAGAAAGTAGGAAAGAAAGCCGAGTCGCTGAGTAAGCATCTGCTATGGTAAACACACTTCAGACAGAATCCGGGAAGAGCGATGGATGGGGCACAGTAGATATCCCCTCGCCGTTTCCTTAGCAAGGACTGAATAAAAATGAAAAGGAGTCCACGGCATCCAAAAGAGATAAAAGGAGCAGTGATGCAAGACAGCCCCTACTCCATTTTTGTGCAATCATTTTTAATCTACTTAACGTCTGTACGCATGCAGTTGTGTGCAATATATTTGATCTGTTTATTGTCTGTACGTATACAGATGTGTAAAATTTGAGCTGCTTTTGCCTTGTATTATGTGTAGGCTACCAGACACCTTAATTTCCTTCGGGATCAATGCAGGAACTCTACTCTGCTCTGCTAGTTACCCATAGAGGACTGCGTACACAGGAGGCCCTAATGTGTTTGCTGATCCTGTGCTAATCTAGTTGACATCAGAGGGGCTTTTTTAGGGGTGAGTGGTTTAGGCAAACATCTTGGGTAGATGCTTTTGGGAGAATGTGTGCATGTGTGTTTAGGGGACGGGGGATGGGATGGAATGGAATGGAATGGAATGGAATAGGATGGAATGGAATGCTGGGACACAACACCTCCACCCTCCAGTCCTCCACCCATCCTCTGAGAGGATCAAGTCCTTATTTACTTTTCGAGGAGGACGACAAGGCGGAGAAGGAGGGAGAGGTGGACATCCTGGATTCAGAAAAGTAAATACGGATACGCTATCCCTCGGACTATATGCTTAGCAGCACTAGTGAATAATAATGAATCAGGTTATCCTCCTATCCCCCTGTAAGTCAACGTGTGGGCATTGAGAGCCGGACATTCAGGAAGTGATTGTTCTCTCTTTGGAGATCATGGATCTCCATCTCTGACCATTTGTGGGGACAGTACATGAAAATCCTCTCAGCAAGAGATACATTTCCCATTTACACTGTGTACACTTTCGCACTGTGAGGAGATGCAAGATGCTAAGCAGACAATTTTTGAGTGGCAGCAGTTTCCAAACAATCAGAGGTTGCAGAGGGATCCTCACAATCATGTTTGTATACAAGAAACCCATGTATAGCCTTGAACAAATTTGAACTATGTTGATTAGTAAGGTTTTAAAACATCTGCAGCAGTCACTATTTGACACGATTGCATGCTCTTGTGGGTAGTTTCATTTGCTTTCCTAATCTGAACCTGATCTGAACTGGACGTGTGAAAGTAAGTGACTGTGTCTGTGGGTGGGTGAATGTTTGAAATAAGAGATGCTCCAAATCACAAAGAAAGCCGAGGAGAATTGCCTGAAGCATCTCTCTGGTGTTCTAAGAGAGCAGCAAAAGAGGTCGAGAAGAGGGAGGGTCAAGTTTCTCCTCGGTGAGAAAATAAATTAAAAATGGGGGGGCTAGATAAATATTATGGCCTCTCATCCCCGTCCTGGTGAACCTCACAGTCTTGTCAAAACACAGTCAATGTTTTGGGAGTTTCCCCAATCCAAATCCTGATTAAAACCAAATGATAAATCAGCCAAGCCTAGACCAAGGGAGGAGGATCGCCGCAAGTGAGGTTATCTTCAGAGATCTTACATCCAAACATGCAATGTATGAGTCACCAGGTCAAACAGGCAGGCTGTAGGTTTTGTTTCTGAAAGCCTCATTTTTCATCTCTGTCCACCTTTCATATAATGTACACTATGTGTGTGTAAAGAACACACGCATGCTCGCACACACACAATTTCACATGTGCTTTCATCACACACACAAACACCCACACATACAAACCCCACAGGCACACACACACGCACACACACATACGTGCACACACACACACGCGCGCGCACGCACGCACGTGCGAGTGCACTCACACACACACACACACACACATACAATGCCCACAGGCGCGCACACATGCGCACACATGCGCACACACGCGCACACACGCACACACACGCAAACACACACACACACACACACGCACGCACGCACACGCACGCACGCACGCACGCACGCACGCACGCACGCACGCACGCACACACACACACACACACGTCAAACACTAGGCGGGTGCTGTCTGAGCACCAACAGAACCAGTTCCTCTCTCTCTCTTTCCGTGAGTTGCAGAGATTTACCACAGTAGAACATGACTCATTACAGCCCTAGATAGGCAGGCACACACACACAGCCAACAGCGGACACATCCAGGACAAAAACACAGGTTTTTGTCAGGTACGGTGACTCAGAGATGACAGTATATCTGAGTTTATGTAAGACCTGGGCAAACCAATTGTGGAGCGTCGCTGAAGAGAATGTTCTAACGGCTGGGTGAAACCAGAACAAGAGGCGCTACAATCCTGCCACAATACTGGGCAATTAATGCTATGACTCTCAATATGACACATCATGTGAATTGAAATAATAGGTTTTCTTTTAATAAAAACTAGAAGACACTAAATCGCCTGTTTTTTTAAAGTAGGTCGTAAACATTTTATTTCCTGAACACAAAATGTAATTCGCTTCTGCAACCTTCTAAGGTAATATAACTTAAAAACATAAAGCTTTGGCTTTGATGGCTAGAAGTAGACTTAAACCCTTTTGGCTGACAACAAACAGTGACACGGGACACAATTTTGCTTACCCGATCGCCCAGTTTCCACGGTGACGTTGACAGCCCTCCTCGCCCCAGGGGTGTCCTCGTACACGCCCACGTTGGCGCCCTTGCGGAGCCGGCTACGCTTCATGGGCAGAGGAGGGGCCTGGTCGGACGGCGGCGGCGCTGTTGCTGGAGCCTGGGACGCCCTACTCCCCCTGGGCTTGGGCTTCACCTCCGGGCCCTGGGGCCTCTGGGGGCTCACCTTGTCCAGTCCATTGGGGTCATTGGTGGTGCCGCCATTGGGGGCGTTGGGGCCATTGCTCCTGGCTGATGATGGCACCTGGTTTTGGGACAAAGCTGGGGGTGAGGTCGGGGCTGAGCCTGGAGCTGGAGCTGGAGCTGGGTCCGGCTCTGGCTGGTTGAACTTGTTCACGATCTTCTTCACCTTCCCAGAGTTCCTTGTTGTGCTGCCCCGCTCGATCTGCGGGGAGTCTGTGACGGGCTTGGTGGGCAGCTGGGGTCTGGGCTTGAGCTCCGGCTTTTGGGGGAGAGGGTTAGCGGTGCAGACTGCAGGCTCCGGGGCGGACATCTTGCCTGGAGGTGGAGGTGGAGGTGGAGGTGCCTCCTGGCTGGCCCACAGCTTGGGCAGCAAGACGAAGGATCAAATAGGGTTAATCATCACCTGTTAGAGAGAACATGACAGAAGAAAGGCTGCTTATTAGAGAAAAATATAGAGTTGGTCTTCTCAACCTTTTTTGAACAAACAGCCACAGGACCTCATCCTAAGCCTCCCAACACCCCCCTTAGTTTAAAAAAATAAAATGGACTGATGCCCCCCCCCCCCCCCCCCCAATGGCAACTAAGCACCACCCCTCTCATCTGTATGAGACCCAGCAGACGATTTTTATCCAAAGTAGCTTATAGTTGAGGATATTGGTTTCAGTCCCAAGAGCAATGACTGGCTCAAGGGCTCTTCAGCCATGGGTGATATGGAATTTGATCCTGCAGCCTGCCGCTTCAAACACCCACACCCTAATCACTGGGCCACAGCTGCCTTTGAATACTTTTAGTGGAAAGGACCATTCACACCACTATTGCTTCAGAATAAAAAACAGTCTCTTGAAAAGGGAAGTAGGAAGGTCAATGATTTCCTTTCACTAAACAACAACTTGGCAAAACAATCAATCAATCAACACCCAGACTTCCAACTGGTAAGTGGATTAAGGTCCATCAAGTGGATTCATGGGGATTCTCGTAAACTCAGGGTTATCAGTCCTTGATACCGCAACCTTTTCCAACAGGATCAAGATAAAGTGGACAGGGAAGGGAGATAAGACCAGTTACGATGTAAACTGAAAGGGGCCGGTGTGTATGTAACTGTGCTATACCATCCACTATGACGTTTAGATTATAAGTAGTAGATCAAATTAAAAAATAGTAAAACTGAGCATTACAGGAAGGGGCGTCGCAGCAAATTGTGCACCCTTTGTACCATCAGCTCCAATGGACCCTCAGCCATATAGAGGTATCTACATTAATCAGACTGTATGTGGCTCCCCTATACATATGGGGCCCTGGTGACTCAGTCCCACTTTACTCCCCTGAACGACACCCCCGATTAACGGGGGCAGAGGGCAGGTAAAAACAGTATGGTTTGTGAACACATTACAAAGCAAGGCCAGATTCATTTTGTACAGTGCATTTCAAACACAGTGCTTCACATGATGTGCTTCACATTACAACATGGAGCTCTGGCCATGCCTCGACAAGCATCCCTGACTACTCGGCTGAATCAATGTGCAAGTGCATTGCACTTCTATGCACTATGACATTTACATTGTAAGCTGTGTATCAAAATCAGTACTGAATACATTACAGTATGGATCTCTAATGCCAAGCCAGTATCCATGACTAGCCAGCTGAATCAATGCCCACAACTGTACTGTACTATGCTATGACATTTACATTGGAAGTAGCACCTCAAAATAGATAAAAAAAGGAAAGGTTTGTTCAAACATTACAAACTGAGCTCTAATGTCCAGCAGCCAGTATCCCTGATTATTCAGCTGAATCAACGTCTACAGGTGTATTGTATTAATGCCCTATGACATATTTATAAGTTACTGAAAGTAGCGGCTCAGAATCAAAAATGGTGAAACTGAGCATCGGGGGACGGCAGGGGCCAGATAAGAACAGTTTCTGAACGTATGATAGCATTCTGAGCATGCGTAGCCAGGTTCCCTGCCTACTCAGTCGAAACAAGGTTCACAGCGCGTGTTAAACGCAGATGGCCAACAAGCACCCCACTGCACTGCAAGCCATCGGGCCATGACATCAGAGTGGAATTTCCTTATGTCCTAACAAGGGAGGGAGGGAGATAGAGAGGTAGGCGGCCGGGCGGCTGGACTTACAACTATGCAGGCCGTGGGGACTTTGTCCTGGAGACGGAGAGCAGAAAGGCACACCCATTGCTCAAGTGAATGATCTGCTCTGCTCCACAGCCAAACGAATGAGGCAATCATGGAAAGAAATATGAGAGAAAAACACAGTAGTGGCTGTGCGGCTGGCCAAATGAGATAGCAGATTGGCAATCATTTCTTGTGTTCTCAGTTACACATTGAAATCACACCGCCACTCAGGTAAACTATTAAGCCTCATGTACGTACGCCTACCTCTTCTGGGGAGTGTATTAATAGATATACCCACATCATGAATTTACAACTCTCGAATAACTTTCGAGAGTTTCCCCTAGCACTTCATAGATATGGAAGCTTTATAGATAAGGTGGCTACCTTGTCAGGAAACATCTACAGTACCACTTTGAAAAGGTTTCCTAAAAAGATAACATTTTGTATGGGTGCATGTCATTTGTAAAGTTACTTTAATGTAACCTCAAATGTTCAGCGGGAGGCAATAATACCCATAACAACCTTTAACTTGGTAGAATTTAGTGCTGGCTGAATGAACGCATGAAGTACACCAGGGCTATTCAATTGAATATCAACGAGGTCCAGTTTTTCAAATTCCTCCCAGTAAAGGGGCCGGAATTTCCGTATGTAATATGGTTGCCGACTGTAAATGAAAAAAAATATGCAACACTTCATTGAGGTGGGGGGTCTGGGGGGTCTTCCCCCAGAAAGTTTGCAATTCTTAGATGCAATTTACCGCATTTTAACGTCCCGTGTCCCGTTTCAGCTCGATACGGAACCCGTACTTTTATCTCTAAATTCTGAAAAATAATTTAGTATTTCAAGGGGCTTGTGGGGGGCCAGAGCCTTGCCGTCCAAGGGCCATATCTGGCCCCAGGGCCGGCATTTGAATAGCCCTGCCCTACACTATAAATACTGCACACTGCACCCGCAAAAATACAACATAAACACTAATTATGCTTCTGGACAGTTTGTTCCAGCTTTTCATATTCAAAGTTAATGATAAACAAGACACACAGCTGACTACAGCTTCAGCAGTCAAAGCAAAAGTGTGAATGGTTGCTCAGCAACATATAGATCTCCTCATGGCGAATACTGAATGCAGCTGAAGCTGCTGCTGTAACGCATCCAAAACGCAGGCTAACCAATGCCAAGATTACCTCATAGAGATTTACAGGGAGCACTGAATAGGGGGGAGTTCAATGGCCCTTTATTTTGCAAAAAGCCAGCATTAGTTACAGAGTAAGCATACACGAGCGCAGACGCCCGCACACACAAACAGACACACACACACACAGACAGAGACAGAAAGACAGACACGCACGCACGCATGCACGCGCACGCACATACACACACATACACAAACTCAGAGAAAGGCACTGATAATGCAAAAAATAATTGGATGCTCACAACGCTCAGTCTGGATGTTTTAACTGCTTCAGGGATTTCAAAAGGTGCGGAGACAAAAAGAAGATTTCATGTGGAGTTAGTCCACCCGGGAATAGAAGAATAAACGCATTAATCACACAAGCTTTCAGAACAACCACCCACGGAATAGCTTTATGTACTGCGCTGTACATTGCATATAGGCAAAGCGCAGTGGCCACAATTACATTACCAACCCAATGCAGAAGAAACGCTAAGCTTAAATCAGACTGCACGCTTCTTTAATGGATGTATATTGATGCCAATTACTCACGGTGCGCCAGGGCCCCACTCTCCTAAATGAGCCTGCACAATTGAACGCACTGATCTACCGGGAAGACTGGAAACAACTCAGGGGCTGCTGCAATGAGAAGAACGGGATGTAAGGAATGGATGGAGAGAAAACACACTACTAGAATGACAAGACATCAAATAGCATCCTCAAGGCAGATGAGCAGTTGACAGCCAGATCTGCCCGAGTGGCCTGAAGTTAACTCTGAAAGGTCCAAGGGCCTGCCAAGGCAGTCTGAGACGTTCACATTCTTTCAAGCACTTCATACAACTGATCACACCATGAAATCATGGTTATAATCTAGAAATCCTCAGCAATAATAAAATAAGAATTAAATGCATGGAAAGAAACCATTGCAAGGTGTTCGGATGACACTTTTTCAGTTTTTTTTAATTGAAAAATAGTATAAATAATTATTCTGTCACATTGAGAATCACAAGCCTTGGCACATTTTCTGTGAGGAACAGATGTGGAAAAAAGTGACCCCCTTGCCTACTCCCTGCACATTTCTATTACACAGGAGGCGTTCCTGGAACATTTGGGCAGGGCTGGATTAGGCTGGCTCAGGGCCCCTAGGCTACAGGTTGCCGTGGGCCCCCCCAGAAGGCAAATTTTGTGAAAAATGTGTGTGGACAGTGTCATAATTAAGAGCTAGAAATTCAGGCTAAAATGTCTGCCAACTGTTCTCAACACCGTGGATAATTTGTTCAATATTGCATCTTGTCCCAATTCTGCAATTTTTCACTTTTGGGCAATCAGGGGCCCCCTGACAGGTGGGGCCCCCTAGGCTGCAGCCATATCTAGCCTGTGCATTAATCTGGCCCTACTTTTGGGAATACATCAATATCATACATTTTCTAAACTCTTTCATACAATACTGCTCACGTGTTGAGTAGACATGGCAGAGGGTGAATTATGTGGAAAAAGGACTGCAGATATTGTTCGGTCCTCCAGTTGTGAATCAATGTTGCAACCATGCCCGAGAAGAGCACTAGTGGCTCAATCCAAGAGGTTGGATTGAGTTTACTCACTTTCTTTACTGTCTCCTATCCTTATCTTTCTCTCTCTCACCCTCATCTCATCTCTCTCTCACCCTCAAGAACATATGCCAGAAATGCACAAGCAGGATGAGGGGAACATAAGGGTTTAATGATTTTCTATAGGCCTGGGTCAAAAGACCTTCTATGTAACAAAAACACAAACACCTTACAAGGGTTAAATGAAGTGCAAGCATAACCTGGACATAACCCAAAACCCCCACATTTGGGAGCAGGGAGCTTTTATCCACAAGCCACTTTCTGCTTTCCGTTTTAATATTAACTGGAAAGCCTTAAACAACTCTGCAAAGGATTAATAGAACAATTGTATAAAAACCTTGAACCTCCTCAGTCAAACACTACATAATCCCTGGTGGAAAATACTGCAGAGTTATTAATCAAACCATGACAAGAGCTGAGAAAATAAGGGATTGCTCTCCACTCAGCTTCACAAAACTGTGTGCAGTGGCCCACGCAGGCCTTGAATCTCTGAAGCTGACCTCTTAACCTTGTGGCCTTCAAGCTTTAGAAAAACACACAAGGAAACAAACAAAACCCGAGACAGAACCTGCTTAACAAACCACAAAAGCCCTCATGGCATGGTAACAATGTAGCCTATGAGCAAACCCTCTATGAGCAGGCACATGGCCAAGTAAGTGGCGTCTTAATGGGAAGAGCAGATCAACAACAGCACATGCATGCCAGCGTCTCTCACCAGACAAGGTGATCTTCACGAACAAAAGGCAATTAAAAGTGAAACCAATTCTCCTGGCACGCTGCAAGACAGGCTGCATTCGTAAGAAACTTTGCAGCATTGTTAGAGGACGAAAATTGAGCATGAGGCACTACGTTGCTTACTGCAACAATGGTGATTAGTATAGAACTCAACAGAACTGGACTTGTGTTGTTGAGTTTAGTGGAAACAACACCATGTTGTATTTCTTACAAGGAATGGGTGGGACATGGCGGTTGTCTGCAAAGGGCTGGAATTATCACTTCAATATTGGTCATTTCATTCGTTTTGCATCATCATTTTGTCACAGCTGGACTGAATGCAAAGCAGTTGGTGGAGTCTCTATTGTCACACAAGTGTCACATATTTCATCATCATTATCCAATACAGCCCAAATCCAATACATTTGTGTTTTGGACAACATAGAGGTGAAAGGGATGTTAAGGTGACACCAAAGAACTGTTTCCACTGACACACCAAAGCTTAATTTTCTTACCTCAATAAAGTATTAATGGAAACACAAATATTCTTACTGCTTATGGCACTACAGATGATGTCCCAACAAATCTAGCCAGGAAATCTAATGATACTGTAATTACCTCGTGTTTACAATGTACTGGCACAATAGACTGCTCAACATCTTGTCCAGTGTTTCTATGATTCTGTGCACCTTAATGATCAAGCACTGGGGGAAATATTCTTTCTGCCTTAACTACAAAGCACTGGGGCGAAACCATGACATGCTTACCGCCAGTCACTACAAAGAACTGAGGGGAATCACAGCGCGTTGCCCTCTTGAAAACAGACTGTGGCCCACTTGGCCGTGGCACGGAAAGGGCACCCTGGGTCTGGGGCTTCTGATGCGGCATGATGATGGCCCATGTGCCGGGTACGGGAGTGCCCCAGTCATGTGTGGCCCACACAGCAGATGGCAAGATGGAGCCTCCACAGTGCTGTCTACTTGGCTGCCGAGAGTATTTTGGGAGGAGGGCGACCGGCCCACATATGTGGTGTGTGTGTGTGTGTGTGTGAGAGAGAGAGAGCGAGAGAGATATATTGAGGGAGGGATAGAAAGAGAGAGTGACACATAAAGAGAAAGGAAGAGACAGCATACAACACACAGAGAGAGGCAGAGAAAGAGACAGAAGCAGAGAGAGAGACAGAGAGAGAGAGAGAGAGGCAGAGAAAGAGACAGAAGCAGAGAGAGAGACAGAGAGAGAGAGTGAGAGTCAGAGAGGCAGAGAGAGAGAGTGAGAGTCAGAGAGGCAGAGAGAGAGAGAGAGAGAGAGAGAGAGAGAGAGAGAGAGAGAGAGAGAGAGAGAGAGAGGCTTCACTTCATGTGCTGGCTGCATGGCTTGCACCTGCTGCCATAACTATGCCCACTCCCATTAGATTCTGCCCATGGTAGTCTAGACCACAATATTCTGTTCACACTCTCCTTACATAACTTATGCTAACAATGAATAGATGAATGAATGAATGAATGGCTGGATGAATGAATGAATGAGTGAAAAAATGAATGAATGAATGAATGAATGAATGAATGAATGAATGAATGAATGAATGAATGAGCGCCTGAACAAAACAAAACAAGGAAAACTGAGATAAACGAGCCATGAAATCAGAATCAATAAAACAAATTTTATCTGCTCGTCATCCGACTCCTCTCTGGCAACGCCTGGAGCAGCACACACACACTTGGAGGGCGACCAGGGCGCTTGATGCATTGTGTGGTGAGACTAAACCCTTTTATTGTCATGCAAATAAGCACCCCGGCGCAATGCTGCCGGAGGAGAGCACAGCCCTCGCGCTCAGCAGCAGCAGCAGCAGCAGCAGCAGCAGCAGCAGCAGCAGCAGCAGCAGGCAGCTCTTCTGTCTATTAAATACCCCCTTCTCCTTTGATAACTGTGATGAATTCAACACGCCGCGTTTGTGTCTCTGTGTGTGTGTGTGTGTGTGTGTGTGTGTGTGTGTGTGTGTGTGTGTGTGTGTGTGTGTGTGTGTGTGTGTGTGTGTGTGTGTGTGTGTGTGTGTGTGAAGACAAGCCCGCGGCTACTCAGCAGTTTCCCCACATATCCACATCACATCACCACATAACGCTGTATGGCAACTGATTGTGATCTGTAAGTAATGTGATGGTATCTGAACAGCGGTTGCTTTGGCAAGAACGTTTAACAACATACACACCCCCCCCCCCCCCCCAATCTGTTTAGTACGCTTGATTGGCCATACGGGCCATGCAACCCCGGCTGATGCTGCTGCCTCCTCGTTGGAAAGCCCAAGAGGGAGACCGCTCAGTTTGCCATCTTTTTTTTCTCTTCCCTCCCTCCATCCTTACCTCATCTCTCTCTCTCTCTCTCTCTCTCTCTCTCTCTCTCTCTCTCTCTCTCTCCCTCTCCATCCATACCTCACCCCAGCAGCCCCCTTGCACCCCCCCCCCCCTCTCTCTCTCTCTTCCCTCTCTCTCCCTCCATCCATCCATACCTCATCCCCGCCCCCTCGCTCGCTTGCTCGCCCCCGGTCGGATGTATCCCAAATGAGGCCCATTCACATCATTTGTCAGGGAAAAACAGATTGCACAAAACAAGAGGGGTGAAGCGAACAAGAGAAGACATTATGGATGACAGTGAAACATGGCCAGAAGAGAGAGAGAGAGAGAGAGAGAGAGAGAGAGAGAGAGAGAGAGAGAGAGAGAGAGAGAGAGAGAGAGAGAGAGAGAGAGAGAGAGAGAGAGAGAGAGAGAGCGTGCACGCGCGTGCGTGAGAGAGAGAAAAAAAATATGGCCAATTCAGAGTTTATTCCCCGTGCAGCCCTTTCTCGCTCTCTCTTGCCAAAGGGGAAAACATACAGTCAGTTTAACATACAGTTAGTTTGACATACAGTCAGTTTAACACGCAGTCCATTTAAAAGGGGGCTGGAGTTGCCTCAGTGTAGTCTCAAAAGCCTGGCCACTCTCTGATAACAGATGGCTGCTGTGCCGTAGTGACATAGTGGGGGGATGATGGGACCCTGGCTGCTGGATAAGTGGTGGGCAAAGAGGAATGGCACAGCCACCGGGGGACACTTGAGCCAGAGCAGTGCAGCAGGGGGTGGGGGTTGGGTGTTTGGGCTTGGACCACCACAGGCAGGGCCGGATTAACATGGCCTGGGGGGGCCCAAGGCTACAGGTCGCTGTGGGGCCCCCTGGAAGGCGATTTTCGCAACAAATTTAAATACAGGACAGTGTCATAATTACGAGCTAGGAACATGTCTACCAACTGTACTCTGCACAACAGATGAACATTTCAATATTGCATCTCAATTCTGCAATTTTTCATTTTTGGCCAATCAGGGGCCCCCTGACAGGTGGGGGACCCTAGGCTGCAACCATATCTACCCTGTGCATTAATCTGGCCCTGACCAAAGGCAGCCATATAGCCTGGCAGGCAGACAGGCCCAGCCCAGCCCAGCGGTGAGGGTGAGGATTCAGGATACAGTAGATGACATTATCCGGGGCTATTGCATCCTATCCTGCCAACTCACCTCAAGCCTTTATGGTTTTATATCACACAGCGGCTATTTTCATACAGCAGACACGTCACACACACTGAAGATATTGGTTTGGCAGTGAGCACACAATCCATGGCGCAACAGGGGAATTTAGACAGACAGACAGACAGACAGACAGACAGACAGACAGACAAAAAGACAGACACACACACTGCTCATGTTCACTCACTCACTCACTAACATTCGCTCACTCACTCACTTACTCATACGCAGTATGCTTTATATCAACAATCAACCTACAGATATTCATGTTTTGTAAACACACACACGTGTACACACAAACACAAGCGCACAAGCGCACAAGCGTGCGCACACACACACACACACACACACACACACACACACACACACACACACACACACACACACACACACACACACACACACACGGAGCGGTGGAAGACGGAAGGCAGGAGAGAGAGAGAGAGAGAGAGAGAGAAACAGAGAGAAACAGAAACAGAGACAGAGAGAAAGACAGAGAGAGAAAGACAGAGAGAGAGACAGAGAGAGAGAGACAGAGAGAAGGCAGACAGGAAGACTGTCAGTCACAAACTAACACAAATGCTTACTGAAAGATGTTAGGAGTTCTTTAGTGTGCGAAGTCAACAACACATTTAACGTGCGGCTGGAACTTAATCCTAACAGTTGCGTGAGTGTGTGTGTGTGTGTGTGTGTGTGTGTGTGTGTGTGTGTGTGTGTGTGTGTGTGTGTGTGTGTGTGTGTGTGTGTGTGTGTGTGTGTGTGTGTGTGTGTGTGTGTGTGGGTGTGTGTGTGTGTGTGTGTGTGTGTGTACACAGCCCGGACCAGTTTGACAAGTTTCCCAAGTCCCTCAAGAGCACACGCCAGATTCTAACGACCGAGAGCCTCCCAGACGAATGTTGTGGGAGGGGAGAAACGCAGATGGAACATGCCAGAAATGTCTAAATAAGTGGCCAGGCGCTCTGATTCACACCTGTGGTACTCCTGTCAAATCTGATTCCAATACACATAACCACAAACAGCCTCACACAAATCTCCCTACCTCATGAGAGACACACACAACCCCAGCCTACAGGGAACCCCTGTCTCTAGTAAACGCATGAGAGCAGCTACAAAATGTGCCCTCCATTGTTTGTCATGTCTGTCAGCTACTGTTTGTGTCATCTGAGCACACACCTTTTTTTTGTTCGTGTCACTCCATCACTCATTCCTGTCCTCTCCCTTGTCACCGTCCGCCTGATTGCATCCAGCTGTGATTGTCAGCTTTGGCTGTGAACTCCTATCCTACTACACTAGACGTATCACATTGCCACAAATCTGAATATATGATCAGCCTTTCATTGTTTGTTGACATCAGTCCTTAATTCGATTAGGTTCATTTGTGTTGTGACATCAAGCAAAAGACATGTCATGGATGATAATTCACACATGAGCAGTTTGCTCAACTTCTCACAAGGAATGACATGTTATTGAACTCAAAGGGGTATGGGTGTTCTCAAATGGTTGCGACTTGGTGAAATGCAAGCCATTAGCTTGAGGTCAGGTAAACATCAGGTAAATTAATATTATAGGGCCTACAACACAATATTGACCAGACTCGTTTATCTGATCATCTGTTTACCAAATATAGCCTATTACACTTTCAGTTTGCAAAGTTCAAGGGTAGACAGGCAGACGGCCTGTCTGTCAGTGGATGCATCTGGCTCTTTAGAGATGGCCAGATCTGCTGACCCGTCTCCCTTCACTGTTCAATTAAGGTCAATACAACAGAGGGGAAGATAGGTTAGTGGGGCATTCTTCCCATATATTTGAATAGAAATACAGACACATTGTGTTTTTCCACAAACAAGCTGTTCACAAGCTCAGTGACCTGTTCTTTCTCTAAGACAGCAGGGTAGACTGACTGACTGTTGGTTTGGTAGGAATTCTGGTGGAGGTATTTGGTGTGCAAGAAATATTTCTCTAGAATTCTCTCTCTCTTTCTCAGACATAGCTTGCGTGAAAGGGTGTGTGTGGTTTAGTCTATGATGATAATATTTCTACATTAAACAAACATGTGGATGAAATTTAGTTGACCAAAGATAATAATAAGGGACTGATGGGCGATGGTTAGGCTGGTGTGATGTAGAATCGCATCTTACTGAATGAAATATCAAACCAGCTAAACCCCCACAGTGGTTTCAAGCAACCTGACAGTTCCACAGCCCGTGTTCAAATAAAAGATTGAATGCTGCCACTCACCAAAATGTATGGGAAATGGGCTGAGGCAGGTTATTCTCAGGTAAATGGTCGTCGTTTTATGCAATCCAAGTGAGGTTTGGGCGTCAGTTCAGTTCAGCCTACGTTGAAATCAACAGCCTCCTGTGATAGCCGACATCCTCGCGCACAGTCCGCAGCAGACATCGCCTATAATATCCGGCTGGAAAAGCTTCCAAATCATAAACATAATGAAAGTTGTCTGCACCGTAAAGCCTACGGCTAACAACCGACCATCCGTTTCAGGGCGGGTCTCTCTACAATTCTATTTGCTTTTGTTGTCTTTGTGGATCACTCAAGCGCTCCGTGCCCTGTCCCTGCTCTTTGTTTTCCTGACCAAGTAATGCCTGCTGTCGAGTGAGCCAGCCGGTGTGTGTAGAACTAGCCCCCCCGCGAGTAAACTCGATTCTGTCGCGCGCTCCTTCTCTTTGCCAGTGTGTCTATGATGACGATAACGTGATGAAATCACGGTGCTATTTCGCCACCGCGACTGGTTTGGGAATGGTTACGCACTACGATCAGTTGATTGCGTTACCACGAAACGCTATTGTAGTTATTTCTGAATCAGACAATTTTCAGACAGCTGCTTGCAGTCATTCGCAGCCACATGTTACCACACATTCAACTGCCCCCTGGGGTAACCAACATTTGCGCAAAGCCTTAGGCCCCTACATAAATTAACCCAGAAAGCCAATTTAATTCCAAAGCGAAAATGGCCCATGCGTAATGAAAAACTTGCATTTTGTGCTGTGCACTTGTGCCCATTTCTGCCTGTAGGCGTCAGCAGGTGGTCAAATGTGGTATTTCAGTTCCACCTAGTGACAAGTCGTGGTGTCTCACAGAGACTACAACTGGAAGAGATGGCTGATTTTACATTATATGCTACTGTATGGCCTATATAGTATCGAGGGAGACTTTGATTAAGGCCTATCCCATGTTTTGTCGTTGTTCTTGTTTTTTTTTTTTGTAAGCCAGCAGCTGCTGGATACAGCAACATCCAATAATAGCCTAGTTCCATCAAAAGACGCAGTGGTGGTTTGCACCGCATGGTCTTGAATTGAATGTTCATTTGTACCGTAAATTTATATTGCAATATTTATATTGCGATTTGTAATATCAGGTTCATGTAGTCCTAGCTGTTATTATCTCTCCATGTCTGTTTGGCATAGAACAGGCTAGGGAGGAATACATGCAGAAAGACCAGAAAGTGGAGTAGGCCTACTACAAAGGTAACGAAACAAAACTATTAGTGTTCACTTTTTTGTAGTTATAGAGGCTGTCTGAGAACTTGAACAGCTAAGGGAAGCTTACAGCGCTTCTTCAATCCCTCCGCGGAGGGGGAAGGGGAAGAACAGCGCACAACCTCACGGGGCGCGCGTGAATGAGTTGTGCGCATGTTTACACCATCAGCTGTCAAATCCGTGTGCAGTTCATTTTCGTCTGAAAAGGTAATCCGTTGTTTTGCATGTTTAACTTTGCACGGACTTTATAAGCAATGTCTTTCCACTATCACCTCGAGGGTGCATATATGCACGTTGTGATTCATCCGACTGTCTATATATAAGAGGATTTTAAAATACGCATTCTGTATTGCTTGTTAGCATGCTAATATTAGGTGACATTAGGATGCTAGCTTGCCAGACTGTCATATTTTGCCAGAGGTAATGTTTGAGGATGATCACCCCTGAATGAATAGCCATGCAGATTGAATGGTTACTGTTGGCACTGGTGTCCTTTTACACGATTCAATTCAACCCATGAAGCAGTGTAGATGCTAGAAGTCAGTAGGGTTATAGAGCTCTACATGGTGAATCAGGCTCAGGACCACGTCTTGAAGATGCACTGTAGCAAATGTCAACAGTAGCTTTGCTACGTTAGCTTTGTTCTATGTCCGGTAAATTATTTACTGACCCGTTTGACAGGCAATTTTCGCTGCAGTACAGTGTTTTGCGCATGCACTTCACATGGTGTTTATAGACCTCCAAATACCAAATTCATTGAAAATCGTGGACACAATGCTTGGCAAAAGCTAACGTCACTAATCGTTATTTTAGCTAGAAAACTGCTAGCTCGGCATTTGTACTTGCATCTTATTTCAAAACCGGTAGGCTATGCTGGTTGAACTGGTTGAATTCAGACAGACAGGGGTACAACACATCACCGCCTCTATGCCTTCATGCGTTGTATTTAACAGCGTAAAACACATGGATTGTAATAACATCAGAAATAAATTCAGTGTGTTCGCATGCTTGTCCAGGAGCTGTCAAGCAGAGGGTTTGCATGGTTGTGCGTGCTCCCTGTGTCAGATAACCACTGCTTAGATCTATTATCTTCTTGTCCAAGCCCATACAATTGTAGTTCTCGCGAACATTCAAATATCGTTAGTACATTTGAATTAGTAATCGTGCAAGTTATTGCGGCAGAGACCGAAATGGTAGGCCATCAATCTCATGTAAAGAAAGGAATCTCCCAAGCCTGCCTTGCACAGCTACCTGAGCGCTGTTCGGCTTGTTGGTGCTCATGAAAGAGAGAAAAAATGACGCATAGACTTAGCCCCTATAAATACAGGTATGTTATGAAACGGTGTTAGTATGTTAGCCCTGGGAGACGGCAGCGGATTTATTTCAGTCCCCTCAAACAGCCCCACGATGACCGAGTATTGTGTGGTCGTGACCGGGGGCATCACCACCACCGCTCGAGTTCGCCTACGTCAATGAGTGGATACATTTTGCTTCCCGCCGTGGTTTGGCAGATTTAACAAAGGCACTGCAAAGCCTCAGTGTTGCACCTGAGCCTGACCAAACACACACACCACGATGGTTTATGGCTAAATAATTGAGACATTTGTTTTGTTCTTTAGGGAACTGGCTGAGACATCTAATCCATTTCCATAATAAGATTGGGAATAGGTGGCTATGGATTCCTGAAGGTGTAATAGGCCTACTGATTGGCCACCCACTTAGACAGCTCCCATTTAACAAGGTTTCTGATTAGTGCAACATTCCAGCCTTACCAAAAAGCCAATGTTTTCCACACGTCTGGTCAAAGAGGCTGAATAAAAGCCAGACAACTGCCGTGGTTCTCTGTTTTGTTTCCCTGAGCCAAGACAACTCAGCTGTTGTTTGTGTGTGAGTTGCTGTACAGCCTGTGCAGTGCTGCAGGTGATGAAGAGGTCTCTGCAGCTCGGTGCGGTGCCCCTGGAGACTCTGTTTATGCTTGTGTATGTGTTGTGTTTGTGTGGGGGGAGAGCATCAGCCGCTAAACAGATGAAGCCATCATCACATAACACCTCTCTCTCTCTCTCTCTCTCTCTCTCTCTCTCTCTCTCTCTCTCTCTCTCTCTCTCTCTCTCTCTCTCTCTCTCTCTAGCTTATATGACTTATGATGCCTGTATGAGTCTATATGGATAGATTTGAACATGTTTATTTTCTTTTTGCTGTGTTCTTTGTTTTGATTGTGAGGAGTTAATCATCATCACACAGGCGGATGCCCTTTTTTTAATCAAGTGATTACCTGTCATGTGCAGTGTTTCTAAAAGCAGGTGTTCTGTGTCTGTCTAACGTCCTTTCTGTCTGTCTGTCGGCTGGGCTGGCAGGCCTGCCTGACTTTCTGCTTGCCTGACCCTCTCTTTCTGCCCCTCTTGTCTTGCCCTCCATCTCTCTCTCCCCCCTCCTCTCTCTGTGTACATTTGTATGTGTGTGTGTGTGGGCATATAGTCATGGCTCGCAGTCTGGGGGCTCATTTGTGGGCTTAAGGCCGACACATGTGCCAATTAGCTGGCCTCCTCTGGAGGTGGGGGCTGCCAAGGGAGCCTATGCTTAGCCACAAGCCCCTACCAGGCTTTCTTTCCCAGGCAGTCCCACCTGATGCCCAGCTCCGTGCTCAGGGTGATGTGTGTCCCCTGCCCAAAGGGACTCTCGCTGTGCCACAGGGCCTTGTGCGGAGTGTGCAGCAGCGTTCAACACGGGCATGTTTGGCCAGGGGGGTTATTATAGCATACAGTGGACTGTTATTCAGAGAAAATAATGAATTATTTTTTTTATTATATACTGTTACTCAGAGGAAAGGCTGATTTCTCTTTTCAAAACGAGAAGACAACTAATGCAAATAGAGAAGAAAGGATGGAGAGAAATACAGAGAAAATGTAGGAGTGCATATGTGCAAGAGAGAGAGAGAGAGAGAGTGAGTGAGTGAGTGCACATTTGTGTGCACAGAGATGCATATCACTTGTTAATCTGTCTCTACCTTTCTCTGTTTCTTATCTGCATATTTTCTTTGTGATACTCATAGTCTTGTTTTTTTTCCCACTCCAGGACCAACCACACTGACTTAACTCTGAAGCGCTTACAGTAGCACGCTACAGGACGGACTTTCTGGCATCTGACCTTTTGCAGGTAGGTGAATTACCGGGAACATAAACAGGAACGTAAACATGTGTGTTTGTCACGGGGCATTGTAAAACAGGAAGAGCCCTGTATATTCTATAGTGTGGCCTCTTTAAATGACTTTTTTGTCCTAAACCCTCAACTGACCAATCAACGAAATGCTAACTATGCTAAATCAGTCACTGTGAACTAACCTCTCCATAGAGATGAATGATATTTGTAAATCTGATAGCAGATATCCAATAAGTTTGGATGCTTGGGTGGGATATTCTATTCAATCCTTACCTTGCATGGCTTTGGCATGGCATTGTTGACCCAAAACATTCCTAGTCCATGCAAAGCCAAACGGGTTGTTTTCCCTCTATTTTGAATGCATTGTAGAGTGCACATTTTTTGTTAGCCAAATGGTGTCAGGCTGAGTTAATGGCACCAGAGGAAACTCACTGTGAAGCATATGGGGTGATTCACCAGATGTGCTTTCTGCTGCAGTGACGTTATTTCATAGCTTTGGATGTACGTGTGAGTGTGTGTATGTGTGTGTGTGTGCATTTGCATAGATGTGTGTGCTTTCACATACATACCCGCAGTACTTGTGCACATGCATCATAGTAATTTTAGAAATAAAAAACAGACAAACCAACACGACTACCGAAAACATATCCTCCTTGCTGGAGGTTAAAAAAAAAATGGCCTTATAATGCTGAATGTATGGATCTATACATTTCAGCATGAAATCATTAAGGTGGTTATTATAAGAGTGTAAGAGTAACATCGTTATAATGTTATGATGAATCCCACCTTTCCACTCCACTTATCTCACTCCATGGCTGAGGTGCGCTTGAGGCGCCTAACCCCACACTGCTCCAGGGACTGTAACCAATACCATGTACTTAAAATCACTTTGGATAAAAGGGGCAGCTAAATGTAATGTAATGTAATGTAATAGGCATTATACATGTGAGTATTGCACAGCAACCATGTCTTTGCCTTCTTTGTGACCGCCTTGTGTGCAGTGGAATAGCGGAATACCTCTTGAAGCATCATGAGTTCTGTGGCTGTGCTGACCCCGGAGAGCTTTGCGGAGCACCGCAGCGGGCTGAAGGACCAGGAGATCTCCGGTACGGCACACCACATGGGACACACAGACAGACTGATGGGCAAAATGTAGATTAAGACAGACCGATACATGCCACAAAACACACAGACACACAGACACATACAGGTAGACAACTAGATACAGTACATGCCCGAAACACACACACACACACACACACACACACACACACACACACACACACACACACACACACACACACACACACACACACACACACACACACACACACACACACACACACACACACACACACACACACACACACACACACACACACACACACACACACACCTTTACACCCAGAGTATCCTATTTGAACCAAACAGAGGGTTTTTGATAACTGTTACACAAAACCAGACCCAGATCGTAGTGGTTATTCTACTCTTGATTCCCTCTGTCGGTTGGCTGTGTGTCAAGTGCGTGAAAGGTGAGGAGTGTGCCATTGCCACTCCGTGCAGGAGAGACAGGTGATCTTACACCTGGGTTTCCATTCACATCAGTGGGGTGGTGTCACAGCCGCAACTGGTGCCAATTGAATTAACATTTCCATTCTGAGTTGAACTTGAGTGCAAGACCATGGTAAATGGGGACTGTCTGCTCGTCGTGTTTGGACCATGACTTACCTGTCTACTACGCATATGACACAGGCTGCATACCTGTGTGTTTTAGGGCATTTGTAAACTAGGCTTTAGACTTTAGTCTGAGATCATCCACACCCGGTCTGTTACATGAGACTACTGTAGCCTTGCACTTCATGGTACGTTTGGCAGAGAATGAGGATATTCAATAGGCACGTCTTTCCCAGTGGCAACTGCAGTTCAACTTCTTTAACACCTCTGTTCAAATTAAAGGGACACTGTGCAGGAAATGGACAAAAAAGGCACTGCAACTATGCTGCTCATTGAAACTGGGCTGCCTATTGCCAAATTTGATCTTTACATGAAAGTTTACTAAGTAATAAACAAATATTAACTAGTATGGTCCAATTACAGTCATTTTTGCAGGTAAAAATGGCTATTTTAGGAATTTCAAAATGGCGGACCATGGAGAAGATCCCCCTTTTCATGTATGGAAAAATTGCACTTTTCAGTCATAATGAATACTTAGAATTTGATGGTGGTGGTAAATATTCATGAAAAAGGTAACATTAGTGAGTGGGCAGCATGAATTCTGGAAATGAACAACTAAAAATCTCACACAGTGTCCCTTTAACTCCAACTAGTCTTATCTTGAGACATGTAACTTTTGACTGACGTACCCGTACAAGTACAAGTGTTGTGAAAAAATAATAATTCTGACTTCAGGTAACGCTGGTCCAGGACAGATATTTACATTTGTATTGACTGTTCATGCCCTGGGATGAAAATTATTCAAACATTTTGTCAGACATGCATGTCGGCGGGTACGAAGCAAACTTCAAGGATTCTCTGTGCTGTAATAAGTCTGCTTAGTGTGCTTGTACTGCACAGGAAATCACGTTATAATCACATTATAGGGTATTAATAACGCAAACTTGGAAACCCACATCGCTGCCTTGATGCCTTTTTATGTTAGAAGGACATTTAATGAAGCAGAGCTATTCACAGCAGTCTTTTCGTTTCCTCTTGTATTCTGGCCTAGGTGTGCCAGATTGAATTGCAGAAGAGTGAGTGAGTGAAGAGTAAGTGAAGTTTGAACATAGCATTAAATACCCCAAAGCGAGAAATGGCACAATGTATGTAAGGAGAACTTAAAATATTTGGGGAGCTTGGTCTATTGCAGGTATGTAATCGATTTTATGTCAAGGAGAACATGCTTCATTCCGATAGGCACTTTTGAATCCAGTATTTATCACTTAACAGCAGAGTGCCTCTCACTATTCCGGTCCAAGGACAACTCTCCCAGTTGGGCTTTTAAGAACAGTGTGTGTGTGTGTCTGTGCGTGTTCGTGTGTTGAGTAAATGTGTGCAAGAGGCTGAAGTGTCCCTCTAGCCTAGCCCCTTCAGCCAGGCCCTGGACACCCGAGGCCATTTGTCAAGCTGTGGGGGACTGATGAATGGCTGTGGATAGGAGTAGGAGACGTGTGTGAGCTCTGAGGGAGCGGAGAGGCATTAGTGGAGCACAGTTAATGTCTCCACTGGTGTGTCAGGGCTAGTCTTAGTAGCAGTCTGGACTAAGGACTCGGCTATGGTGTTTGTCAGTGTCGTAATCAGTTGCGGTGTATCACAGCACAGCAGCACGGGGGAGTATTCCTCCAAGAGCATGGTTAAATGATAAACATGTCTAAGTTAACCTACAGGAGGTCATAACTCTGCTAAGTGATAGCCTACATGTGTAGTTTACTTAAAGGGACACTGTGCAGGAAATGGTCAAAAAAGGTACTGCAACTATGCTGCTCATTGAAACTGGGTTTACTAAAAAAGTTTACTTAAAAGTTTATTAAGTAATAAACACATATTTTCTAGTATGGTCCAAGCACAGTCATTTTTGCAGCTAAAAATGGCTATTTTTGGAAATTCAAAATGGCGGACCATGGAGAAGATCCCCCTTTTCATGTATGAAAAGTGACATTTTTCCAGTCATAATGAACACTTTGAATTTGATGGTGGTGGTAAATATTCATGAAAAAGGTGTGAGCAGCATGGATTCTGGAAATAAACAACTAATTATCTCACACAGTGTCCCTTTAAGAAAATAAGGGCTCCAGACTCTTCTATTAGATGATTTACCTCAAGGTTAATCTAACCTGGATTACTACTACCGCTTCTTGGCATACTCCCCATGTTGTTGTCATTGTTGCTGTGAATGTTGTTTTTGTTGTTGTTTGCTGCTGTTTGTGCAGGCTGCCAGATCACTGTGCGCAACATTGATTTTTGTGGGTCTGTAAACTGCGTTCATGTTACTGGTGTCTCTGTACCAAAGATGTAGCTGTAACTATCGTGTTTGTCATTGTCGTAAAAGGAATTCGGGTTATTACAGTATATGTTACTGTAAATGTACTGGTTGTTTTTAATAATGCGCTTTGTTTATACTGCTGTGTGAGCAGGTTGCTAGATCATACGGGAGAGATATTGATTTTGGAAATGTAAATTGTGCGTGTGTGTGTGGGCTCGCATTTGAGCATGATACATTTGTGCTTGATCATATGGAAGATATTGATTTGGGACTGTCAGCTTACCGATATATATAAGGTATAGTTAGGCGTCTTTAAAAAGCAGCATACAAAAGAAATGTATTATTAGGGGCCAAGCAGCGAAGCTGCCTGGCACCTTAGAGTGTTTGTACGTTTTCTTACGGTTATTATTATTATTCACGTTTCTTCTCCGACTGTAAGTCTATGGCAGCCCATAGAACCGTACTGTCGAAAATGCTGAAAATCGGCACACGCGTTAAGGACCGGCCCAGAAATACCCAGAGCAATTTTTAGGTCCCCAGCCCCAACCCTCTAGCGCCACCAGCAGGCCAAAGTTGCAGGTACATTTCTGCTTGTAACTTTTGAACCGCTGAGGCAATTTTCAAAAACTTGGTATCCCTGGAATCCTTGGGCCGAGACGAATCCAACGCACCCTATGACGTCATTTTCCGCCTGGATAGTTTTCCCGCCATTTTGAATTTTGTGAAAATCACTAAAAACCCATCTCTTCCTCAATTTTTGACATTTTTTTCTGAAAATCGATATATAGCATCTCTGGACTGAGCCGCACAAAACTTATTCCTTGAATCTTTTATATCTTGTATCGTTTGGCCGTGACAGCCAATCAAAAACGGCCTAAAAGTCGCCAAACAGGAAGTGAAGTCATATCTTGGCAACCCATGGTCACAATCTTCTGCAAATTGTCACAGACATTCTTGTCCATGCCCTGACCCACCAAAACAAATTTCAGGTCGCTAGCTCAAACTCTCTAGCGCCACCAGCTGGTCACATTTTTAGCTAAGTTTCTGTCCGTAACTTTTGAACCGTACGCTCCATTTTAAATCTGGTGGTACCGTTGAAATCCTTGGGCCAAGACGAATCCAACGCATCCTATGACATCATCGTCAGCCAATCAAAAACAGCCTAAACGTCGCCAAACAGGAAGTGAAGTCATATCTTGGGAACCCATTGTCACAATGTTCTGCAAATTGTCACAGTCTTTCTTGTAAGTCCCATGACCCACCAAAAAAAATTCAGGTCGCTAGCTCAAACTCTCTAGCGCCACCAGCTGGTCAAATATTTAGCTACATTTCTGCCTGTAACTTTTGAACCGCTGGGCTAATTTTCAAAAACTTGGTATCCCTGGAATCCTTGGGCCGAGACGGATCCAACGCACGCTATGATGTCATTTTCAACCTGGATAGTTTTCCCGCCATTTAGAATTTTGTGAAAATCACTAAAAACCCATCTCTTCCTCAATTTTTGACATTTTTTTCTGAAAATCGATATATAGCATCTCTGGACTGAGCCGCACAAAACTTATGCCTTGAATTTTTTATATCTTGTATCGTTTGGCCGTGACAGCCAATCAAAAACGGCCTAAAAGTCGCCAAACAGGAAGTGAAGTCATATCTTGGCAACCCATGGTCACAATCTTCTGCAAATTGTCACAGACATTCTTGTCCATGCCATGACCCAGCAACACAAATTTCAGGTCGCTTGCTCAAACTCTCTAGCGCCACCAGCTGGTCAAATTTTTAGCTAAATTTCTGCCCGTAACTTTTGAACCGTACGCTCCATTTTAAATCTGGTTGTACTGTTAAATTCCTTGGGCCAAGACGAATCCAACGCACCCTCTGACATCATATCCGGCAAAATAGAATGCCCGCCATTTTGGATTTGGTGAAAATCAATAAAAGGCTCCTTATCCTTCAAATTTAGTCTAATTTTCACAAAACTTGATACACATGATTTCTAGAGCACTGTGAAGAGATCCCTAAAAGGGTTTTATTACATCTTTTACCGTTTGGCCGTAACAGCCAATCAAAATCCTCCACACAGACGCCAAACAGGAAGTGAGCTCATATCTCAGCAATCCATAGTCAGAATCTTTTGGGAATCGTCACACACATTCGTGTCTCTGATAGTGTTGCCTGCTCAGCTCTTTCGGTTGCCATGGCGACTTAGGCGGACTTGCTGCTTGGCCCCGCATTGCTGCTTGCAGCTATATTTATTATTATTATTATTATTATTATTATTATTATTATTATTATTATTATTATTATTATAGCATTAACATGGGTCGCCCTTCGAGGTGAAGGCATTGGAGAGGCTGCACAGTGTTCACCATGCTGTGAAATAAACTCACCTGGAAAGGAGATGTCTGACGTGGCAGTTTCTCTGTGGAGAGAAGAGGACACCAAAAGCCCATGCTGCTTGTCAGTAGAAAAGTGTTTCTAAGGAGAGAGAGGTCTACTTACCTGACCCGGCATCCTTGAGAAAGAAAACTCAATAGGGCTCTTGGGCTTTTTATTATTTTTAAAAGGTTGTTTTTCTCCATTGTTCCTGGCTAAGGCTATTTTGGCAAGGTCCTCAGCTCCTCGGGACCAACTTTTGACGATCTGCGCCTGCAGAGAATGTCAGCAAGAACTTGCGGTCATGGTGTGGGTGGTGCTAACGCAGTGCTTTAATCTTTCTCTCTGTCTCTCCAGGTGGGGTGCCTGAGGATGAGGCGTACATCCCCACCTACCTGGAGGCCTTCCCCCCGCTGCCTGAGAAGGGGGCCCCGGGGGATCGCTCCGGGGAGCCGGCTGGGGCCTGGAACCGCATACGACCCATCAAGGCATCTGTCATCACCCAGGTGAGCACACTACACAGTAGGTGCCTCTGCAAGGTTCTGCAATGTAGAGGAGTGAAGGATGCCACTAGCACCCTTGCCTCTGTAGTGCTCACAGCTCAGGGTTGTGTTTCTTGCAAGCATAGTTGTTAGTATAGCCAGTTAGCAATTTGGGTAGTTGTCAATGGGATATTGCATTGAAAACAACAACTATGGTTTCGAGAAATGCACCCCAAGACTGCAAGATCAGGCATACATACGTAGGCATGCAACACAAAGGCTGGGCTTTGCTGGCCTAAGCAAGTACATCCAGGGATTGGAGCACTCTGAATGCTTTTTATTCACGCAACAAAATAAGTATTTGTATAAAACGCATTCAGTGTGGCTCCTTGAACATATAGACCAGTGGTTCTCAACCTTTTTTTGAATAAATGCCCGCTGGACCTCATCATAAGCCTACCAACGCCCCCTTGACCTCATCATAAACCTGCCTTAGTATTAAAAAATAAAATGGACTACTGCCCCCAATGGCAACCAAGCACCGCCTTGTCAGCTGCGTCCTTCTCAACGCCCCCCAGGGCTCCCTGGGGGCTGTATAGCCCCCGTTGAGAAACACTTATATAGATGCTTAAGAAGTAACCAGCTGTAAGTCTGTTCCAGGTGACCACAGATGTGTCTGAAATCAGTAGGGGAGAATTGCAGATATGTTTAACAAATGTAATGTAGCCCAAATTCTGTACACTCTGACAAATACTCTTATTAAGGCGTATATACACCTTTTTTGAACATTGTTTATGAATAATGTTTGGTCTGCTGCATGCACTTATATACTCATGCAATTCAGATTGACCTCAGTGTTGGCTAATGGCTTAAGACAACTTTAGGAAATCTGCAACTGTAGCTTCATTGTATCAATGCTTAATGCTGTTTAGTCAGATGACGGAAGTATCTCTTAAGATCTTCATTGTGCGATTATGAATCGTGCACTTTTATCAGAAAAGCAGTTCATGTGATGGTGATGGTGATACAGTTGACTCTATTGAATGTTTTGAGTGGAACAATGCAGGCAGTGTCTTTGGATAGACTCTCAGATTTGCATTGGAACAAAACCTCACTGAGCCTTTGTTTCTGCAAACTCCTCCAAAAATCTTTTTTTTGTTTTTGTTCCATCATCACTCCGGCAGTGTGCTTTGAAATCTCATTTTTGCAGACTCAGTCTTATCTGTTTTGACAGCATCAACACTTCTCTGTCTTCTCTGTCTCTTCCTTCTCTCTTGTTCTCTCAACACCTCTCTTTTGACACCATCTTCACTCCTGTCCCTCTCTTTCTCTCTTTCTCTCCCTCAATCTTTTCTCCCTCCTTTTTCTCTGTCACCTGTCTCTCTCTTCTGCGTATCCCTTCTTTTTCTGTCCTCTCTGTCTCCCTCCTTCTCTTTCTCGCTCTCTCTATCTTGCGCGCTCTCTTTCTCTCTCTCTCTCTCTCTCTCTCTCTCTCTCTCTCTCTCTCTCTCTCTCTCCTTCTCTACACTTCCCTCCCTGTCGTCTGCAATGTAGGTGTTTCACGTGCCCCTGGAGGAGCGGCGCTACAAGGACAACAGCCAGTTTGGGGAGGGCGAGGAGGCCAAGGTGTGCCTGGACATCATGCAGAAGACCGGGGCGCACATCGAGCTCTCGCTGGCCAAGGACCAGGGCCTCTCCATCATGGTCACCGGCAAGCTGGACTCGGTCATGAAGGCCCGCAAGGAGATCGTGGCTCGCCTGCAGACCCAGGTAGGTGATGTGCACCCCAAAGGCATCGGCAGCTGACTTGATGTTAGACTCTCAGGCTTTCATATAAATCCACACAACCAGAACTACTATTTGTATGTGAGAACGTCTGCGTGATGATCCATTGTTTGCTAGTTGGTGTCTCTGTGTAATCCTCCAATAAATTCTTTCTGTGTCGTTTTGTAATGTTTTTTTTAATGTGCATATGGAGTCTGGCAGTTCAATTGGTGATGATGAAATATTCAGTTAAGGCAATGTTCAAAACGTTCTTACTGCAATCATATTGCATTCTTTAGCTTTGATATACATGCTTGTGTATGCCCATTAGTCGAGTGGTGTAAGATAGTTTGTAGATACTTGTGCAAGAGCCCCTTTAGTGTTCTAGTGCTCCTCTACGGTTCTTCTCACCTCCTTCTCCCCTCTCCTCTCCTTTCCTCTCATCTCCTCTCCTCTCCTCTCTCCTCTCCTTTCTCCTCTCCTTTCTCCTATCCTCTCCTCTCCTTTCTCCTCTCCTTTCTCCTCTCCTCTCCTCTCCTCTCCTCTCTCCTCCTCTCTCCTCCTCTCCTCTCCTCCCCTCTGCTTTCCTCTCTCTCCTTCTCCTCTCCTCTCCTCTCCTTTCTCCTCTCCTCTCCTCTCCTCTCCTCTCCTCTCTCCTCTCTCCTCTCCTCTCCTCCAGGCGTCGGCCACGGTGGCCATCCCCAAGGAGCACCACCGCTTCGTGATTGGCAAGAGCGGCGAGAAGTTGCAGGAGCTGGAGCTGAAGACGGCCACCAAGATCGCTATCCCGCGCCCCGACGACCCCAGCACCAACATCCGCATCACCGGCACCAAGGAGGGCATCGAGAAGGCCCGTCACGAGATCCTCCTCATCTCCGCAGAACAGGTGAGGTCTAGAGGTCAAAGGTTACGGGAGACGTCTGGTGTTGTGTGAGGCTGGGGAGAGGAGGAGACGGGGTATTATAGCATAGCACATTTAGTATGTAAGGGATTACCATGAGGGTTCTAAATTAAAACCAGCCACTTACTAGCCACTTTGACTGATAGTGAATGCATGTGTGGCTAGTAAGATTTCACATCCATGAAAGTTAAACATGTATAGCCCTGGTTACCCCAGTAAGGATGAGGATCAAATAAATGCCACAGCATCACGGGCACCAAGGAGGGCGTTGAGACGGCCCGCCACAACATCCTACTCATCTCCGCATGAACAGGTCTGTCTAGAGGTCAAATTGGGGTCATAAGAGTCAGAGGTAATAAGGGCTGGGGGCACTTGACATTATTGATCAAACATTATTGGTAAGGATGCATCAAGGAGGACATTGCGAAGGACCCCTGGAGCAGATCAAGACTGCTACGGGTCGAATGGAGGTTATGGGGCCGTGGAGGGGATGTCATACA